>NC_142581.1:2430000-2610000 GCF_041283825.1 Pyrus communis
TGGCCAGGATTCGAGTGTCGGCGGCGATCGGAATCGGTCCTCCAAGGTCCGTGGGTTTCTCGCTCTGTTTTCTGGGTTATTTTTGTTATCTATGAGTTGGGATCGGATTGACTGCTTCCCATTTTCTGCTAAATTGGTTGAAAGTTTGGGACTTTCACTGTTTCCAAGAGTCAATTGTGTGAGAATTTGGCCAATGATGCTTCCATTTCTCGCTGGATTTTTGGGTTGCTACGAACGGGTATCGATGAATTGGGGAACAATTAGGCAATTGGGTCGAAAACGGGTTCGTGTAATTTCGCTGTTTTTTACAACTGTTGTGCTGTTCATTCCTGCTGTTGTGAGTTTTTTCATGTTTGAAGCTGAGGGAGATGGAGTTTCAATGGGAACTTTAATTTGGCCTCTGGCAAACACCGTTGTTTTCGGGGTGCTTCTGAGTGAAAGTTTTAGTGATGACAAGTCATTGAGTTCAAACGATTTCCGAAGAGAGTATATGGTAACATTTCTGTGTACTCTTGTGTTGGAGTTGTTCTATTTTCCTGAATTATCACTTTGGGGACTGTTGCTATGTGGTTTGTTACTGTATGTTGCTGTTAGGGAATTGGATCCTTACTATTTGCAATATCTTGAACTGGGAATGGAGTCTTCAGAATCGTTTACTACCGCCATTATGAAGCCGATTAAGCACATTTTGAGTGAGAGGAAGTCACGCAAGATTGCGCTTTTCCTTATGATCAATACTGGGTACATGTTTGTGGAATTTGCTGCTGGGTTCATGAGCAATAGTCTGGGGCTGATATCTGATGCCTGTCACATGTTGTTTGATTGTGCTGCTCTTGCAATTGGGCTATATGCTTCGTATATTTCTCGCTTGCCTGCAAACAATCAGTATAATTATGGGCGTGGGAGATTTGAGGTTCTTTCGGGATATACTAATGCTGTTTTCCTGGTGTTGGTTGGATTGTTGATAGTTTTGGAGTCGTTTGAGAGGATTTTGGACCCTCAGGAGATATCGACTAGCAGTTTATTAGTTGTTTCGATCGGGGGGCTTCTTGTTAATGTGGTTGGTTTAATCTTCTTTCACGAGGAGCATCATCATGCTCATGGTGGATCAGGATCATGCTCCCACTCCCACCATCACCCGCATTCGCATGACTCTCTTGGGCATAATCATGAAGGTCATGGAAAGCATGAGGAATGTATACCTATTTTCAGTGAAGACCAAGAAAAATCATGTTCTGGCCATCATGACCATCATCATGAACACCAACATGACAGTTCTGTCAGTTCTAAAGATCACAATTGCGGAAGCAAAGAGTGCCATGATCACCAACATGATCAGCATGACCACCATGGCCATAGTAAGCATGACGGCCACGTTCATAACCACCACCATCATCACGACGGCCATTGTCACGACCATGACCAACATGATCATGCCCGCCAACATCATCACCATGACCATGCCCACCAGCACGAACACCATGACCACGCCCACCAGCACGAACACCATGACCCCACCCACACTCATGGAAGCTTACCCCATCAAGTGGCGGAATCTCACAGTCAAGAACCAGGTTTCCATAGCCATAAACAGCCAATTGATGGAGAAAAACCAGCTAAGCATCAACATCGCCACATTGACCACAACATGGAAGGAATATTTTTGCACGTTTTGGCTGACACCTTGGGAAGTGTCGGAGTTGTGATATCAACCCTCTTGATTAAGTACAAGGGATGGCTGGTTGCTGATCCTGCCTGCTCGATATTCATTTCCGTCTTGATTATATCTTCGGTTATCCCATTACTTAGAAACTCGGCAGAAATCTTGCTCCAAAGAATTCCCAGAGCACACGAGCAGGATTTGAGAAAAGCTCTTATCGAGGTTAGGAAGATAAGGGGGGTTTCTGGCATTCGGAACTGGCACATATGGAGTTTCACAAACAGCGACGTAGTGGGGACTCTCCATCTCCATGTCTCAACAGAAATCGACAAGGCTGCGGCAAAGGCAAAGGTCTCACACGTACTACACGAAGCTGGAGTCAAGGACTTAACATTGCAGTTGGAATGCGTTGGATCATAGCATTGTAACGCTCGACAACTTTCATCCCTCGACAGAATTGACAGTGACATTGTAGCCCATTTGTTGCGGATGCGATCAAGGAGCCTGTTGGTAGTTCCAGATGGATTCTCCAGCGCCTCTTTTGCCATCGTTCGGGGACTTCTTCGTGTGCATCTTGAAGCTGAGAAAAGATTTTGTCCGACATTATAAAGTTTATTTTGCCAAATCTATCTCTGCTTGAATATATGGGCATGCATGTAATTGTGTTTGAACATGTAAAGAAACATGCAAAGGGCGATAGTTTTTTGTTGGGTAGATTGGATATGTACACTTCTTTTTGCAGGCAATATAATTTATATTACAAGGGAAATTGGAGTGCGACTAGAGTTGCACTATGTTCTCGCCAATTTGGAACGAAATTATCACTATATTCACTTGACCAATTCGTAGAGCCCTCTTGTTTAAAAATGAAGATAACTAGTGGCAGACCACGGTTATCCACTTCTTTTCAAATGTTGGGAAGACGCTTAACGTTAGCGCATAGGAGGAAATCATATTTACGAAGGAATTGTTTTCCGAATATGTTCGTGCCAATTGCATTCGAGTTCAATTATTTCATTAGGGTTTAGGGTTTCTAAATCAGGCTTTATATGATCATGTTTCTCTTGTAAGTAATGTGCATGTTGGTTCGAATCCGAGGAAATTTGGACCAAAAAAATTGGAATTTTTTATTTGGCGTGTGGAATGTCTATGTGTCTATTAGATTTACGTTGAAATTTTATGAGGAAATTCAGAGTGCTTTTTTAAAAAATTATTTGTGAGCGAGCAACTCGCATGTGCTGCTTTGTTTTATCGGTCAATCCACGTGCTTTCTAAAAAGTGCTTCCATCTTTTTTGACCCAAGAAACGCTATTTTTTTTTTTTTTTTTTTGAAAAAATAAAGAGGAGGGAGAAGATTTTTTTTAATTCTAAATGACATCTCACTTTTGGTCTGACCGAGCCGTTGAGAGTCTTTAATCCAAAAGCCTAGAACTTGTATCTAAAATTGCGAAGAAAATGCAAGGCTTTAAAAGACATTAGTCGGGCAATAGAAATTAATTTTACTTAAATTATTATATAACATGTAAAATGTTGTCAATTTATACTTAAAAAAATATATAATTGTATTGAAATAGAATGACATAAATTATAAAGTATTATAACATATTGAAAACATAAAAACAATTTATTGAACAAATAAAATATAAAATGAAAAATTATTTATTTTCTATCTAAAAGAGGATTGTGACTTAAGTAAGCGGTTAAACGGGCTCCTAAGCATGTTTAAGCATTATTTCTTAATTTCAAACACATAAAAATTAATTTGAACGGTAACCAACTATCTAATATCTAGATAAAGGCCTAACCAGTGCTAAACGGGAATTTTAGAACAAGAAAAATGTAGTGGCATGACTTTGTCTCCTTTATACTTTCCTAGTACCCAATTTTCTCCGATTATAATATGGGCATGAAAGATCAAAAAGTCAATAGCGTGGAAATGAACGAATGAGGATCCTTTTTGGATTCTCTCGTGAGAATTTCGAGAATTCTTCAATCACATATGTTTATTGTATATTATACAGTAAGAAATTATTGTAAATCGTTTTATTTAAAATTAAATATAAACAATACTTAACGAAAATCAACTGCACAATATACAATAAACAGATAAAAATTAATTGAAATGGTAACCAACTGTCTAATGTCTAGATAAAGGCCTATGCAGTCCTAAGTGGGAATTTTAGAACAAGATAGTGCCATGACTTGTCTCCTTTATACTTTTCTAGTACCCAATTTTCTCCTATTATAATTATAGCGTGGAAAAGAAAGAGCTGAGTATTCTCTTCGGATTCTCTTTGTGAGAATTCTAGAAATTCTTCAATTACATCTGTTCATTACATATTGTGCGGTCAGAAATCATTATAAATCTTTTTATTTAAATTAAATATAAATAATATTTAACGAAAATTAAATAAAAGATAAACGAATGTAATTGAAGAATTCTAGAATTCTTACCGAGAGAATCCGAAGAGGATCCTCATTCGAAAACAAAAGTCCCATAATATAACGGATCCGATCGGTAATTTGGTATTCATCACTCGACTAAACAAAGACTGCAAGTACAACAACTGCAACACTGAAAACTCTCGGCCTAGGGTCCCACCCACCATCAGCAAGCAACCGACTGACTGCAGAGTCCGTCTCCTCCTCCTCCCTTCCTCCCTTCGATCTCATTTCCCCCAAAACAAAACAAACGGGAATGGCTTTCTCGTCGTACATTGGCAGCACCCGCCGCGGCGGCTGGGCCAACTCCCTCCTCCCTTCCTCCTCCGCTTCCAACCCCAAATCCAAGCTCACCAGAAAGCCCCGCAGGCGATTACCCCTCCGCGACTTCATCTTCGCAAACTTCTTCGTTATCGGCATCTCGATCTCCCTCTTCTTCTTCCTCATTGTCTTCCTCCGCTACGGCGTCCCCACACCCCTCTCCTCCCACTTCAAATCCAAATCCCCCGCCCGCTTCTCCAAGCCCCGAAAGCCCGTTTCCCGCAAGACCGTCTCGGCCGCCGATTCGGGCGCCGACGCCGATGCGGGGGCCACCGTCGACCTCACCACCAAGGACCTGTACGACAAGATTAACTTCTCGGATGTGGACGGCGGGCCGTGGAAGCAGGGGTGGCGGGTGAGCTACAAAGGGGACGAGTGGGACTCTGAGAAATTGAAGGTGATCGTGGTGCCCCATTCGCATAACGATCCCGGCTGGAAGCTCACGGTGGAAGAGTACTACGATGTGCAATCCAGACATATTCTCGACACCATTGTCGATACGCTTTCGAAGGTGAGCACAAGATTCAAACTTTCAATTGGGTTTTGCTTTGAGCTTAATTTTGCTCATTTGGTGTTAAATTTTCTTGTTTTATATGATTAGTGCATTGAGTTCGTATGATCCAGTTAATATATCTGCTAAATGCTAATACTTTTTCTTGGATTGATTGTTTTAATTATAGAAGAACTTGCATTTTGTGTTATAGCAGTAATTGCAGCTGAGAAAAAATATAGATTTTGTATAATCTTTGGTTTTGCTTTTCTGCTTTCGAGACTTTCCAAGTTTGTGTGAGATTTAGTTTGGTGGATTTTTCTTGGATGTGTAGGATTCTCGGCGCAAGTTTATATGGGAAGAGATGTCTTATCTGGAAAGATGGTGGAGAGACGCCTCTGATCACAAAAGGGAGTCATTCACCAATTTGGTGAAAAATGGTCAGCTCGAAATTGTTGGAGGTGGCTGGGTAATGAACGATGAGGTAATATTCATATTCGTAGGCTTTTGTTTAACCGCATGTTTGTTTTTACTTGATTATCGACTAGTATTATATGATATTTGGTTCTTGTCACCACCCCATTGCATCTAGGTACAAGTCTCTTTTCTTTTTCCGGTGGTCAGAGTATTACCATATGCTTAGATTACTCCTAGTACCTGACGTGATTTTGTAATTAATGCGTTTGTGTTGTTGAAGCTTAATACATTGGTTCTTCTTCTTGATGCAGGCTAATTCACATTATTATGCCATAATTGAGCAGGTACATTTATTTTCATTTTTAATATTGTTCTTTTTTATGATTTTATGCGTCTCTTTTGCTGCCGAGTTGCTGATTTTATCTTTGGGCAATGGATGTGTCAGATGACAGAAGGAAATATGTGGTTGAACGAAACTGTTGGGGTTATTCCTAAAAATGCTTGGGCGATAGATCCATTTGGATACTCACCTACCATGGCATATCTTCTCCGTCGCATGGGTTTTGAAAATATGCTTATTCAGAGGACCCATTATGAGCTGAAGAAGGAACTTGCACTGCATAAAAATTTGGAGTATATATGGCGTCAGATCTGGGATGTGGATGAAACTACCGATATTTTTGTCCACATGATGCCTTTTTATTCTTATGATATTCCACATACTTGTGGGCCAGAGCCTGCTATTTGTTGTCAGTTTGACTTTGCTCGAATGCGTGGCTTTGATTATGAACTCTGTCCATGGGGAGACGATCCAGTAGAGACCAACCAGGGAAATGTTCAGGAGCGGGCACTTATTCTACTAGATCAATATAAGAAGAAATCAACACTGTACAGGACAAATACACTTCTTATTCCTCTTGGAGATGATTTCCGCTACATAAGCATCGATGAAGCTGAAGCTCAGTTTAGGAACTACCAAATGTTGTTTGATTATATCAATTCTAATCCCAGTTTAAACACAGAGGCCAAGTTTGGAACTCTGGAAGATTACTTTTGGACCCTTCGTGAGGAGGCTGAAAGAATAAATCATTCACTTCCTGGTGAGATTGGTTCCTTTCAGGTTGGGGGTTTTCCTTCTTTGTCAGGTGACTTCTTCACTTATGCTGATAGGCAACAGGACTATTGGAGTGGCTATTATGTTTCCAGGCCTTTCTTCAAGGCTGTTGATCGAGTTCTCGAGCAGACAATTCGTACCACAGAGATGATGATTGCTTTCCTGCTTGGGTACTGCCAGAAACCACAATGTGAAAAGTTGCCCATGGGGTTCTCCTACAAGTTGGCTGCTGCTAGGAGGAACTTAGCTCTTTTCCAGCATCACGATGGAGTGACTGGTACTGCTAAAGATCATGTGGTCGTGGACTATGGGACTCGGATGCACACATCTTTGCAGGACTTGCAGATTTTCATGTCTAAAGCTATTGAAGTACTGCTCGGAATGCGCCATGAGAAAAATGAGAATAACCCATCTCAGTTTGAGCCAGAACAGGTGAGATCTAAATATGATGTTCAGCCTGTTCATAGAGCAATCATGGCCCGTGAAGGAACTAGACGGTCGGTGGTGTTTTTTAATCCTTTGGAGCAGACAAGAGAAGAGGTTGTGATGGTTATTGTTAACCGTCCAGATGTTACTGTTCTAGACTCAAACTGGACATGTGTTCAAAGCCAAATATCCCCTGAGCTTCAGCATGATAAAAGCAAAACTTTTACCGGAAGGCACCGTGTCTACTGGCAGGCTTCTGTTCCTGCATTGGGGTTGCAAACATATTACATTGTTAATGGTTTTGTTGGATGCGAAAAGGCCAAACCAGCAAAACTAAAATTTTTCTCAAAGTCTGGTTCTTTATCTTGTCCCACTCCATATGCTTGCTCAAAACCAGACGCTGATGTGGCTGAAATCCAGAACAGGAACCAAATACTCACCTTTGATATGAAGCATGGCTTGCTGCAGAAAATAAGCTATAAGAATGGTTCGCAAAATGTTGCGGGTGAGGAAATAGCTATGTACTCTAGCTCGGGTAGTGGAGCCTACCTATTTAAACCCAAAGGTGATGCCCAGCCTATCATCGAAGAAGGTGGGCAGTTGGTGATCTCTGAGGGCCCTTTGGTGCAGGAAGTTTACTCTTATCCAAGGACTGCATGGGAGAAGAGCCCCATTTCTCATAGCACCCGTATCTACAACGGAGAGAATACTGTACAGGAATTTCTCATTGAGAAGGAGTATCATGTTGAGCTTCTCGGCCAGGAGTTTGATGACAAGGAGTTGATAGTTAGGTATAAAACAGATGTTGATAACAAAAGGATATTCTTTTCTGATTTAAATGGCTTTCAGATGAGCCGGAGAGAAACCTATGATAAAATCCCAGTTCAGGGCAATTATTACCCTATGCCCGCTCTTGCGTTCATGCAGGGCTCCAATGGTCAGCGGTTTTCAGTCCATTCCCGGCAGTCGTTGGGTGTTGCAAGTCTTAAAAATGGATGGTTGGAGATTATGCTTGACCGTCGTTTGGTAAGAGATGATGGACGAGGTCTTGGACAAGGAGTGATGGACAACCGTGCTATGAATGTAATCTTCCACATCGTTGTGGAGTCTAACATTTCAGCCACATCAAACCCAGTTTCCAACCCATTGCCCTTGAACCCCTCTCTTCTTTCTCACCGTGTCAGTGCTCACCTGAACTATCCGTTGCATGCATTCATTGACAAGAAGCCAGAGGAGTTAACAGTGCAGCCACCCCCAAGATCTTTCTCCCCCTTAGCCGCTTCCTTACCATGTGATCTGCATATTGTAAGTTTTAAGGTTCCCCAACCACTAAAATACACTCAGCAACCTCTCGGAGATTCTAGGTTTGCGCTACTTTTACAGAGACAGAACTGGGACTCTTCATATTGTCGGAAGGGCAGATCAGGGTGCACTAGATTTGCTGATGAGACTGTGAATCTCTTTTACATGTTCAAAGACCTTGCGGTATTTAATGCAAGAGCTACTTCCTTAAATCTTTTACATGAGGACATGGATATGCTTGGGTATACTGATCAATTTGGAGATGTTGCTCAAGACGGACACGTTCTTATGTCTCCAATGGAAATACAGGCTTACAAGTTGGAATTGCGGCCGCACAAATGAATGTACTAGCAGCAGATTTTCTTACTATATTCTCATGGTTGCTTTTTCAGTAGTGTTCATGGCTAGACGCTATAATGCGTCCTTATCTCTCCCGTGGAAATGCAGGCTTACAAGTTCAAGTTACGACCACACGGATGAAGGTACTGCTGACTTGATTTCATTTCTCCATTCTCATGGATGCTTCTTCAATGGGGTTAGTAGCATATGACAATGGTTTCTCATATCCCACTATGAACATGATCAAAGTGGGAACCAGATATATGCTGCTACTTCAATACATGTTGCCAAGTCAGGGCAAAGACAATTCGTACAAGCAGCGACACAGTCAAAGCAACCATCCATGGTTGCCCTTGCGAGCAAGTCGATTGATAGACTTGCCCTTGGGATTCTTTTTGTTGTAAAGCTGCCGCTAACAATTATGTATGAGATTAGTATTTGTGTGTTCGAAATGATAGTGAGGTTAATGGTGATGTTTGGATTTTGCTTGTAATGGTTCACATGATAGAGGGCTACTTTTGAAGTGACCAATTTTTAGTCCAAGTACTTCCATCCAAGAGATTCTTGGGTTTGATCGCTCGTGCCATGTCACCTGTCCGTCCAAAGAGAACTTCTTTGGTTCAAGCGCCATGTAGAGCGGAATGTTTGGTGAACACATAGCGGGTGAGCAGGGTCGGAATGCAGCAGGTGGCTTTGGGTGAGATTTTGTGTGTGCAGGGACGTGGTCGTTCGGAAGGCCTAACCCTAGAATTTCTTTCGCCCAAGACACAAACAAGAGAGACCTCTTGTATTCAGGGTCTACTATAATAATAGCTTGCGTGAAACCCGAATGCAAGGCGCTCATTTTTCTGTGTCTTGAGCCTCTTGTAATCAAAAGAAAATCATGTGGTAAATATCTATGGAATTGGATCCTCTCCTAAGCTTGGGCTTAGGAGCCTCCTGATCAACACACAAGGTCCAACGATTATAATTATTGTAACTTTTAGAAGGTTCTCGTATTTGTAACCATTGGATCAAAATCCAATGGCCCATGTGTGTTGGTCAACAGGCTCTTAAGCCTAAGCTCAGGAGATGATCCAATTCCAATATCTATTGGACAGGCGATGCCACTTGCCAAGAGAGTTCCTCCCCTTGAATTGACAGGTGACGTGGCTAACATCTATTGGAGCGATGATTCTTCACATGATTCTTCGCACGCGCTCTGAGCTGCTGAAGTCCGAAATTTAGCGAATCTCTCTCCTCTCTTAGAACAATAAGCGCCTTCTCTCAACTGAAGAAATTTTGGTTCTCCGATCAGAGACCCCCACCGCGTCCTCTCTCTCTCTTCTTCTCAGAGGTCAGTCGCTCCTCCGCCGTGGTCCTTGTTTATATTCTGATGTTAAATCAGTTCAATTTTCTGGCTCGATATTTGCAGATCTATCGCACTTTATTTCTAGATCTTCCCTTACGGAGCTTCTGAAATCACAATTTCTGGAATTAATTTACTTTTTGCTGCTATTAATCTTAAATAGCGATTGATTTTGGATTATAAGATATGAAAATTTAATCATGGGTTTTTACAGTGAATCATCTTTTTTAATGTGAATGTATTTATTTCAATATTTTGTTGTTTGTGAGATAAATTGCCTATAGAAATTATCTGAATTGCAATGATTTGGGAATTTAGTTACAGAATTTTAGACTTGAATTTTGATATGCAAAACATTGTAATCCAGAGGAAGCATAAAGGAGACAAGGTCAGGAAATTAAAGGGAAGGTGATTTGGGGAAATTTTTGGCACGAGAATATAAATCGGCAACGATGCCTGCCCAGAAGATCGAAACGGGTCACCAGGACACTGTCCACGATGTAGCCATGGATTACTATGGAAAGCGTCTAGCAACAGCTTCGTCTGATTCCACCATTAAGATAATTGGTGTCGGAAACGCTTCACAGCACCTTGCTACATTGTCAGCTCATAGAGGCCCTGTTTGGGAGGTAGCTTGGGCGCATCCCAAGTTCGGGTCGATTCTTGCTTCTTGTTCATATGATGGACAGGTGATCATTTGGAAGGAGGGTAATCCCAATGAGTGGCAACAGGCTCATGTTTTTACCGACCACAAGTCATCGGTAAATTCCATTGCTTGGGCACCTCATGAACTTGGTCTGAGCTTAGCCTGCGGTTCTTCTGATGGGAATATATCGGTTTTCACTGCCAGGGCCGATGGTGGTTGGGACACCACTAAGATAGATCAAGCCCACCCTGTTGGAGTAACCTCAGTTTCATGGGCGCCATCGATGGCTCCTGGTGCTCTAGTTGGATCTGGTCTGCTTGATCCAGTTCATAAGCTGGCATCCGGTGGGTGTGATAATACTGTGAAGGTGTGGAAGCTGTACAACGGGATCTGGAAGATGGACTGCTTCCCTGCCCTTCAAATGCACAGCGATTGGGTGAGAGATGTAGCATGGGCACCCAACTTGGGACTTCCAAAGTCCACAATCGCAAGTGCTTCACAGGACGGAACAGTGGTGATTTGGACTGTGGGCAAGGAAGGTGAGCAATGGGAGGGGAAGGTTTTGAAGGATTTTAATGCCCCGGTCTGGAGGGTGTCATGGTCACTAACCGGAAACTTGCTGGCTGTGGCTGATGGAAATAACAATGTAACATTGTGGAAAGAATCTGTCGACGGTGAGTGGCAACAAGTAAGCACAGTTGAGCCATAGGTTTTGTATTTCCTACTTTCAATTACTGTCTTTTAATATTATCATGAACTAGATTGCTAGCGTCTTAGAAAAGGTTTATCTTGGTTTGACTTTACTTTGCCTGTTAGGGGTTTATTGAATTGTTTTTGCTTATTGTGGGATGAAGATTCAGAATTTATATTGTAATCAGTTGGAGTTGGATCGTATGTGCTTTCCATCCTTATGTATCTGTTTCTGATTTATTTTTTACTGGTGAAATGTTCATAGTCATAAGTTGCACTTCTCGTTGGTTTTTCTTTTTTTTTTTAAGACCTTCGTACTAGTCGTTGGTTTTCACTTTGGCAGAAATGCTCAAAGTTGTGACCAAATTATGATATCTTTGCCTATGTTGTCGAAAACTCAATTCTTTTGCCCACCTGCATAGCAAGATTTTTGTTAGTCTGGGAGCTCAAAACGGAACAGTTGGTCATCGTTTACTGCCGCTGGCTGGAAATTGATGAAGCGGGGAGCGTTACCAAAACTGGTCGACTTTTGATTTCCTGTTTTGTTGAAGCTTAAAGGACCAAGATCACTCTACGAACGGGCCGTGTCTGCATGCCCGCGGAGCTCACATTTTGAATTCGAATTCCCGGGTTTTCTCTGAACCGAGATTTACAGGTAGTAAAGCAGAAATCTCGTTAGGATCTGGCTGTTGTTATCGCCGGTCAGCTCCTGGACGGCGAGGAAATTTGCAAAACCTGTTGTCACGGTGGAGGATCCCAGAAGGTAGTGTGTAATAGACGGGTTCCATTTGTTATTATACAAGTTGAGGGGGAAGTTTTATTTTTCCAAGTGTTTCTCCTCTTGTATAATGATGTCGTTTGCGGTCACGGACGTCGTTTGGGGTTAAAAAAAAGTGTTAAGAATGGTTGTTGCTGGCCTAATCTTCACCTTTGAATTAGCCTGGATATGTTTTTAACGTGGGAGGGAAATGGGAAGAGAGAGAATCTAGATTGATATTAATTTTGCGACTAAATGATTCTTAATAAAAACGTAGGAAACTCCAGATGACACTAGCATTTGGTAGGAGTAGAATTCTCTCTTTGTATTCTCATTTCTTTTTCTTTCCTCCGCCCACATTTTACTTTTTGTCTTTTCGTTTTTATAAAAAATTAATATAAGATGTTGACATGACTTAACAGGCATGTTTGATATGAGACAAAACATGTGTACGAACGCTTAGATCTTGTCAAACGTCACACGTTCCTCACAAAAACATGAGATGTCATAAATCGATTCTACATTCGTTCTATTTGATGCGAGTATTATATTAATAAGACAATAACGAATCTTAAACTGGTTTGAGAGTTGCATAAACAAACGCAAAGTGTTCCAGAACTTATGTTTTTTTTTTTTTTTTTTTTAAGTAAAAATATACAAAGAAGAAGAAAAATAAAGAGAAAAGGTCGTAGTAACCAAATTCTTTTTCTCCTCTACTTTTCCTAACTAGATACTTGGTCAAATCGCAAATTGCCAACTCACTCGATTATATTAATTGCAATTTCTTAATCTCATGTTGCAACTAGTAATTAAATTTTGGGAATTGTTATTGTCACTCCAAAAATCTTATTTTACACTCCAAACTTTCTATATTTGAAAAGGAAAATACACTTTGTAAGGAGTGTAGAATAAGATTTTTGGAGTGCTAATAACACTTCCCTAAATTTTATGGCTTTTTATCCAAATATAACTCCTGACTTTAGTCTCTGAAATTTAAAATTGATAAAAGTGTACTCTAACTTGTCTACCGTCAATCATTTTAGTCATTTCGTAAAAAATCTCAGTTAAATTGAGACTACTTTTGTCATATCAATCCCTCTATTTAAACTGGTGGTTTCTCCAATTTAACGAAATTTTTTTACAAAATGACTAAATGATTGTCCGTGAACAATCTCAAAAATCAATTCTATTGATTTTAAATCTCAGACACCAAAATTGCTAAAAAGCCATTTTTTTTTTTTATTGAAAACTAATACACAAAAATCCAACAACAAAATTGTACTCGTTTTCAGTCGGTACCTGTCTAACTCTTATTCTCTTGAGGCCCTGTCCACCCAAAGCGTTTGGTCGAGTGGTGAATCTGTAATTTGACTCAAACGCAGGTCAATCTCATCGCGCAAGTTACAAAACTGAAAATTGCGAAGATAAAAGATTCCCAGGACGCGCAAGCCACAGAGTGAGAGAGGCCGAGAGAGCTTCCAACAAATAACCAGTTCGTCCATGGCGGCGACAGCTCGCGCCGTCATTCTCTCCCGCTTCACTGACCTGTCTCTCAAGCCTTCCAAGCCGCCGCCCCCGATTTCCCGCCACCTCCTCGTCCGCCCCTTACTCCCCTCCTCCTTCCGACGGCGTCGTTTATTCGCCAGCTCGACTTCCGCCGTCCGATGCCTCATCTCCGGCGTCGACGGCGGCGGCGTGTCGGACGAGTTCGTCTCGACTCGGAAATCCGGCTTCGACCGCGGTTTCTCCGTGATTGCTAACATGCTCAAGAAAATTGAGCCCCTCGACACCTCCGTTATCTCCAAGGGCGTTACGGATTCCGCCAGGGACTCCATGAAGCAGACCATTTCTACTATGCTGGGGTTGCTCCCGTCCGATCAGTTCTCCGTCACCATTAGGGTTTCCAAAGCCCCGCTCCATCGCCTCCTCGCATCCTCCATAATCACCGGGTAATAATTCACATTTCTATCCCCTTTCTTCAAATTTCAGTAAATTCAGTGCGTAATTGTATTAATTAGAGTAAAATTGTTTTGGGATTTATCTTATCAATTAGATATACACTGTGGAACGCGGAGTATCGGATATCGTTGATGAGGAATTTCGACAAATCCACGGAGAATTCTGTGCCGTTGGATCGGTCGGAGATCGATGGGGTGTCAGATAGGGTGGAGAGTGAGGAAAGGGATGATGGAAATGGTATCGGGGTGAGTAGCGAGCTCTTGGATTCAGCGACTCCCCATGTTTTCGGCGATTTGCCTCCGGAGGCTTTGAATTGTATCCAGAGGTTGGAATCAGAGTTGACAAATGTGAAGGAGGTGAGCATTTGCTCTGTGAATTTTCCATCTTGTTCATTTCCACAATTACTAGTGCTTTTCTTCGAATGGAGCTGGAATGGTCGAAAATTCTAGTTCAACAGCGTGTTTTTTAGTTTTGATTCTTTTGAAAGCAAGACCATAGCTCGGTTTTTTTCTGGTTTACAATCTTCCAAGTTTTAGTTTATGAACGTTTTATTTTCATGCGTGTGTCTTGTATCAATCTTAACTACGAAGGTGGAAAATCAACCCATCGGGTTGTTAATGCGTAACCATTAAGACCCGTTTAGTTTGATTTCACCGTAATATGGTGGTGAGATTGGTAGTGTTGTTGATGGTGTAATACCTTATTATGGTGATGATGGTGTAATGATGGTCAAGTTTTGTGCTTTTGAGCTTAATTCGATGTTGAAGTTAAATGCTTGAAGGATTGTGCATTATTTTAAGCAGAATGTGGGAATGACATACTTAGCTTTTTTCAGGAACTGAAGGCGCAAAAGCAGGAAAATATGCAATTAGAATATGACAGAGGACCTAGGAACGATTTATTGGAGTATCTACGGTCTCTAGATTCTGATATGGTAATTATCTTACTCTGCGATGGAGTTGCAATTTTTACGAGTCCCATCTTTTCTGATGATGGTATGATGATTTGTTTTAACAGGTGACTGAACTATCTCGACCGTCGTCATTTGAGGTGGAGGAAATTATACACCAGCTTGTTCAAAATATATTGCAGCGATTCTTCAAAGACGGTACTTCCTCAGACTTTGTGGAAGATTTGGTGACAGGGGACAGCGAGAATGGCCTAGATGCTGATGGCGAACTTGACACCATTGGAACTTCACGAGATTACCTAGCGAAGCTGCTTTTCTGGTTAGACTCTTGTCATAGTCCTCCTTAAATGCTTTGTTTTTCTTGCTTGTCCAAATTTGCTTTGCATTAAGTCACTTCTGGGAACCATCCCGTGTTCACGTAGAGTCGTAGAGGCAAATAAATACGCCAGACTTTTTATGATATCTTACTAGCTGAACCGATTCCATTAGCGATTGAAATCTGAAGGTTCGTATAATTGTTGTGGCAGGTGTATGTTGTTAGGTCATCATTTAAGAGGGTTGGAGAACCGATTACATTTGAGTTGCGTTGTTGGATTATTGTGAAGAGAGGAAAGTGGGAGGCGTGTACATCCTTCGCGTTCGTCTATATCAACCTTTTTTCTTCTTCAAGTTCATCTGTATTATTCTTCTTCTTTCAAATGAAAGCGTTTTACGAATACCGCAATAATTACGCTTCTTCCGACCTCTTTCATCGTGATTTCATCGTGATTCACGATCACGATGAAAGAGGATTCGTGATCTACATAAGTTAACCTATCGTACACATTTGAAATTGTATTCGATTTTACACGTGTATATAGATGAAAAAAATAAGCAACCAACACTCCTGCTGGCATAGCCAAATTCTTCGTCGCCATTATTTCTTGACAATTCAGGCATCCGCACTACTCATTTTAAATTCATCTTACAGAAACCAAGGATTCGGATCTCTCTTTTCTCGACTGCTTGAACCTCTGGATCCTTAAGCTCTGGAGACAGTGATTAGGAAAGGATCTTGACTCGTCACAGATAATGATTACTTTTGAATTTTATATTTCTACCCAACTAGGATGTTCCTGGACAAACACATCAGAGAAATAGGGAAGCGATCATCTCCGGATTCTTTTCACCTAATCATTCTCATCAAGCAATCATCTTTAGATTCTTTCCATCTAATCATTCTCATCAAACAATTTGGGCTCTTAAAATTTGATCTAACGGTTTAAGTTGTTATAACTTTTAGAGTGGACTTGTACTTTTAGTAGTTTGATCAAATTTCAAAAGTCCGGATTGTTTGATAAGGAGAATTAGGTAAAAAAAGATCCACGAGGATCCTTTCCAGAGAAATAGACACAAAAAATAATTTAAGACCAACTTGGGGAAAAAAATTAATTAAATTGGCTAAAATGGAAGAATATGTTCCAAACTCTTCACTCTGTTCAAATCTCCCTCCCTATTTACATCCGGTAAAAATAATATTTCCTCCTATTTATCAACGAATTTCTGTAAAAAAATAAATAAATAATCAAACAAATAATCCTGTGCTAATTAATGCTACAACATCAAAAATTGTTGATGGTGGTGATGTTGAAGAAGATGCAGATCTTGAAGCTGACTTTGATGGTGCTTGTAGAGATCGTAAGGGGCCCACAGAAGATCGACAGGGCAAGGCATTCCCAAATCCAGACGCGTCCATGGCTTCCCTCTCCCGCTCCAATGCAGCAAACTCACCGGACCCGGATGCAGAGACCTGCAACTGTTCATCAAATTATCGCCGCCCAGGCCGTGCTGGTTCCACCTGTGGTGAATCGCCTCCACGTCGCCGCCGAAAACCAGCAGAAACGGCGGAAGAGAACCCAGCTCGTAAATCCTCTTCTCCTTCTGAATCTCCATCCAAGTCTCGATCTTTCTCGTGAACGCTCCGGCTCTCCATCTCGCCAAGTCGATCACCATCACGCCGGTGTTGAAATAGCACGGGCGCTTTCGGTCGAACACCTTGTAGAGCTCGGAATCTTTCCAGAATTCGTCGGAGAAATACTTGGTGAAATTCGCGTGGCAGTACTCCGGAGCTCCGATCACTCTCGACCCGGATAAGGTAATCTCCCATAACTTCTGGATATCGTCGACAACAACGACGTCGGAGTCGAGATAAATCACGCGCTCGACGCAGGGGTCGAGCAAATCAGCTAAGTAGCTCCTTGCGTAGTTCAATGGGTTCTCGAGAGCGCGTCGAATCGAAGACGAAATCAGATGACTCACCAAGCTCTCTCTGAACACATAGACTCGGAAATTAAGCGACGGAAAAGTCGATTTCAGAATGCGGGAGAGGTGGTGGGAATCGACAGCGCTGGAGTCGGAGGCGACGAAGTGGAAGAATGTGTTTTCCGGGCAGGAAGCGTGCTTGAAAACAGAGTGGACGGCGGCAATGGTGCCGCGCAAGTACTCGGAATCGATCGTCATCGCGACGTGGACGAGGGAGGAATCGCAAACCTCCATTCCTGCTCTGTTGTTGGAGCCCAGAAGAACAGGGCAGCTGATTCCGTTCGTGTATTCCGGAGCTTCTGAGAAATCCATGTTAAATCCTTTTTCCTTTCCGGTTTGCGGGTCCGGGAATGACCGGATTGCGGTTGCCGGAATGAGAACGAGAGAGAGGAGGAGGAGGAGAGGGAGAGAAATGGGTTTAAGGAGAAGCATCGTCGGGAATGGAGATGGAGAGGAGGAGAGAGGAAGGAGTATTTGTAAGTGAAATGGTCAAAGAAAAAGCCAAGACGGAGAAAACACGTCTTTTTGGTACTAGTATTTTGTGGGGGCGTAGCAGAAAACGCGTCTGTAATATTTGGGTGCTTTGCGTAAATAAGAATAGTTGGGGCCAAAATAAAAAATTACACAAACAATCCCGTAGGTTGGTTGAATTTTCATTTTTATTCTGATAGTTTGTTTTTCTTTCGTGTTAATCCTTGTAAGTTCGTTTCGTTGGTATCATTACAATCTTGCAATGAGGCCAAATTTCTTCCAGTATAAGAGCATCTTCAATAGGCCTCTCTATTTGGGGACTCTAAATGAGAGCTCATTTAGGGACTTTAAAGGAATATTCGAGTCCTTAAAGAAATATTGTCTGCAAAAGGATTATTACAGTATAATTTCTAATGTAGGAACTAAAATACTAAAAGTCATGTACATTTCGTCGAAGTAGTGTGGCCTGTGATAAAAAGCAAAAAGCTACCTCTATGTTGTTCGCCTTGCAGGTTTTTACGTGTTGGCCTTATGTAGGACTTGGAAGTGCTACTTTAAAAAGCATTAGGCTAAAAAGCAAGTTTAAGACCGATAAGCTCTTTCAAGTGAAACTCCTAAACAAATTCGTAAGCGTTTTTGGGTGCAAGAAACCACTTTTAGACTTTGCGAAAGCAAAACAAACATGTCTAAATTAGAAATAAAAAAGACCTAGATGGACGAAAGTGCAAAAAAAAAAACAAGTTAAAGAAAAAGGTGAAATTTCAGGTAAATTGAGAGGACTGTTATGCAAATTAACATATTTGGTTTGGTGCAGGGGGAACTTTCTTGCTGCTTTCGGGTTGTTTGAATATTATTTTAATATGGTTTCCCATTGGAGGTTCGGTTCTGTCCAGCGGATGAAGCCATGTGGCCATGTGCTTTGAACAGCTTGGAATATCATTAATATTGACCACATTCCATGAACGTACCTTATTTTAACCAAAATAATTAGAGTAACGCGAAAGAAAATAAATTCATTGATAAAATTTGGTAACCACATGAAAGTAGATAATAATATTATTATTTAAGTGTTGATAAACTTGTTCATTTTTTATTAATGACACATCATGTGATCTTCTTTTAGGGAAGAGAAACGCTAGGAAAACTCTTTTAAAGCGAAAATATTCATAGATTTTTCGCTACCTCATAGTTTAATATCACTTTATGTGCCAAACATTATAAAAAATTATACAAAAAACACGAGGTGCCAGAAAGTTCATAAAGAGTCTCACTTATCAAAGAGTCTCCTTAGCATTTCTCCTTAAGGAAATGTTTTTGTTTACCATCCTAAAGTGATTAGTCAGGCTTACTGACTTATTTATGACTGTTAAATGATTACCATCCTAAAGTGATTAGTCATGCTCAACGCCCTATTTATAACTGTTAAATGAGTTTAAATTTTGAATTCTGTGTAGTAAATAAACACAAATCTCTAAACTTAAACTCAACCAACAATAATAAATAGGGTGTGAATATTATCTCCACATGAGTGCGGTGAGCAAAATACATCCTCTTTTTAAAATGAAAAAAAAGAGTAAAGAGAGTAAAAAATGGTTCTATGTTTGTGGGCTTGTATCTCCTTTTAATATGACATTCATTATTAGTACGACAAGTTATTCTTCGATCTATTTCATTTGTACTATAATGTGTACAAATACGTATTTAATAACTATTTATGTTAAGTTATTAACAAATAATTGACTAGATTGGAAACCAAGATTTGTCACAGCCAAGATATCATTTTTTTTATTGAAAAATGAAGAAAAAAAACAAAAGAATAAACCAACTTGACTTCTTAATTTTCCAAGATGTTAACAAATCACATGGACAGATGAGGAGAAAACGGCAGCCACCTGGCTGTCGTCACCACAATGCCTTAGCACCATACATCCCATCTGGCAGGTCCACATTACATATTGAATAATTCAATCGAATTTTGACACGCAAAAATTGGAAATTCTAGAATGTACCTGTTGGATCATTCGCTAAGACTTCGTCGTCTGTAGATTCTGAGGCATGTTATGAGTCGGTTCATACTAGATAAACACGCAAATTTATCTTGATGCCACAATAATGATATTTCAAGACAAACATATATGGTACACAGCGCTGTGTAATTGGGTTGAGAAAACTGCCATAGAGGCATCCTAGGTGCAGCGAATGTCTACTCCCAGGAAACTTGAAATGTGTTTGCAAGTCAAGATGACAAAGATTGACTGTAATGAAACATTGTTCAGGAGAGGTCTTTCGGGAACATGCCATTGTGTTATTAGTCTAGAATGTTAGTGACATCCGGATAAGTGTCTGTAAGTCCTTCCCGTCTTTAAGGGCATCAATTTGTGTCACATAGTGTTGTTCGCTATAGGCATGGTGGGTTCAAGTTCACTTCCACAAAAAACCAAATGGTAGTGATTTTCACTATTTTTTATCTCTCACGCACTCTTGGTAATTTTGTTCGTTGATCTTCTTCAATGCAGTTGATTTGATGGCCAAAAATTGAAAAAAGTATTTGAAAGATAAAAATGAGTGTAAATAGCACTACCCTTAAAAATTATTGAAGCTAACAAATGGAAAGTCCAAAGATCATAAAAGAAGGGCATTCTAAAATTCTCCCCTTGTTATAAGAATTTTTTAAAATTCAATTTGAAATATATATTATGCTCTTTGAAACAAATTAATTAATTGTTGATATTTAAACGAGCCAAGGGCATTTCAGTAATTAATGGCTGCAGTTTCTTGTTACTGCTGTCGGAGCTCAAGCCACGAGTGGCGTGAGAAAGTCGGCAACTCGACATGCAGAAAGTGGATCCCAAATTCCCAATCGGCGAGTCCGTTACACTTCCACATCGGAGAACCACGTGCCGGCCCGTTATCCAAGCTAGCCCGATTCAACCCGCTCCGGCCCACTTTCCGAGCAAGCTAATCCAGGTCTGTGGGCCCCGGTCCGTTCTAGCTTTGTAACTTAGATTCAGCGTTTACTTCTTCCTTCTTGGTCTTGAATCTCTCTAGAACTCTTTTCGATCCATTCTCCACATGATAAGAAAATGATTTCCGCACGTTACTTTTCTTAATCTTTCACACCGTTTATTTCCATCATATGTAATTGAATCTGAAAATAAACAGTTGTACGATGGAGAAAATATGGGTGCGCAGAAATAGTTCCGGTGATATTCAACTCAAAAATCTTTCTAATTGGGTAAAAAATAGGAAACTTTAACGAAAAACTTCCGGTACTGTTCCCTTTAATGAAAAAACCACATTTTTACACTAAAAAACCAATCATGATACTGTTCACTTTACCCTTTATTTTGTCATTGTCATTAAAACTCAAAATTTTCAAATCATTTTCATTAGTTTTTCTTAAAAAATATGCACAAATTATGTCTATCCCAGAACAGCGTAATAGAACAGAAGCATTAAAATACCACATGCGAGATCAATTTTCCAGAGCAAAAAGAGTTCTCGACAAAGAACGCGAACAGTTGTAAACTATTACAGATGGATATCTTATCACACTACTATGAACTGAAATTTAAAGAATCTGTTCTATAAAACTAACATAATCTTACGGTGGAAAAGAACAATGATGCAGTAATGCCTGCAAAATGCTGGTATGAGACCGCAAAGAAGGCTCGGGATCTGTTAAAACAAGCGCTCTTTTCTGCTATTTGATCAATTTGTTACACTAAGTGTGCTTATGGAAGTGGGGAAGAAAATATCCTATCTATGACAAAGATCAAGAACTATAACTTAAATACCTTTTTCTACGAAATTATCATACACCAACCTTATATACACAACAATGGCTCCTAGGCCGATCTCCTGACCCGGACATGCTCTACATGTCCAGGACCGCCATCATCCTTCTCCAGTCTCAGAAATCGAGTAGATGACTCCTATTGCAAGAAAGCATTGGTTACTCTTGTTCTCAAAACTTGGGGCAGTGGAATATACGGAAAAAGGGCATGTCAAGAGTTTTCAAAAAGTTTATCTCGTGTGTACCTTTAGCTTCCCAATCTCAAAGGAATTCCTTTAAGCTATGATGAGACTGATAAGAATTTGTGGAACCGCTGTACTCTCCTCTGATCACAATACGGTGATCTGGCCTCTGCTGTTCTCCTTTTCCTTCTCATACGGAAGAAGTAATCTTCTGTGTCAAGAACGTAAGAGATCTGCCACATGATACTTCGATGAACAAAACTCCATGGACAAAAATTGCATTATAATATATATATATATATATATATATATAGCTAGTATTTCTCCAGCTTCCAGCTGTGCTTATATTGTAAATAAGGTGAAACTGATGGCATGCCGAAGATAAGAAATACATACGGGGGCGAGATACCTTGGATGAGTTGCAAGCTATCTTGCACTCCAAACCATTGACTAACTGAACACCATCCATGGCCCTGCAAAAGGCAGAGGATTCATCTTGCCCTGCATATTTGCGCTTGTTTCTGCAGAAACGGATTGAATCAGCAAGTTAGCCATTAACAAACATAAACATTCTGGAAACCTTTGGCTCATTATATACCACAAGGTAACCTGAGTTGCTGTATACGACTAATCTAAACTACCTCTTAACAAAACCCTCTGTCAACCAAGAGGGTGAAAAGACAATTTGGTCTTCGATCACAAAATAAAATCATGAGTAACGTACTTTCAAACAAAACAAATTTTGCCGTTTTTCACCTTCCCTCTCCCATATGTCATCACAACATCTCTAATTTTAAATTTTAACAATTTAAGCCTCTTCTACGCTCTCTCTCCCTCTCAAACTTCTCTCTCCCGTATAATTTTATTCCTTTTAAATATTTTATATTTACACACTGTGCAGGCTTCATCTAATTAGTAATATAAAATAACATTGTGAGAGGATTTACACATAACTTTTCTTGCCAAAAGAAAGGAAGGAACTAAATCCATTGAATGATCCCGTATTTCAGTGTCTATCATGTTTCTTCAGAGAAGACTAAGAAGTATAGCAATTCTAGCACTTTTAACATTAATTTAATTCTTATAGCCTTGGTATGGGCACGGAAAGATGTCCTAAACCATGTAAGGTGCCAGTGTTCACTTACAGTGTGAGCCTAGAGTCTTACTGTTACCCTCTAATGTAATGTAAAATCCAAAGAGTGCATTATCACCTCTGAAGGGTAATCCCATGCGGCTCCTTTTTTCCAGGAAAAACCGGCAGAAATTCATTGTGCAGATAGGATGCAAAATTCGGTTCCATAGAAACTGCAAACACCTCGGGCTTTTCACTCACACTGTCCATCAGCTGGATGGACAGTCGGGAGGGCGCAGAGGACTGCACAAACAAAATTAAAAATAAGAAAGTATATTAAAAAAGGTAGGTTATGGTCAAATAAATGGGCAAGTGTCAAAAGAACTTACAAACTCCAATCTGTAAATATTCTCCTCATGAATGAGGACACGTGCGTTTTCATGGTAAACAGAATCAATTAACTTCCCAGTTTTCCGGGACTTTTCATATTCATATAATTGAAGCAGCTTATTGTCAGTCTCATCACTTGCAACAGTTTGAAGCTGCATAAATAACCACTAATCAGAAACTTGGCAGAAAAAGCAAACACACAGAAAAAATTCCCTTTTTTTTTTTTTATTAAAAGTACAAAATTTCTAGTGAGCAAACCTGTTTGACGAATTTATATATTAATTTGTCCAAGGTGAATAATATATATGACTGGTTTCCAATAATAGCTCGGCATTCATCCTCAAATTTTGCGTTATCAACAGATCCATCAAGCAAATTGTATAGAGCACTCATAAATCTGCATAACAGATGAATAAATATAGTGCATGTGATTAAAATTGCTTTGAACAGTTGCCACAGTTCTAATCTATTATCTATACAAAAGAGAAAATGGCCAGAAAAATACCTGTCATACAGATCCGGAGAGCTGCCATCCTTCAAAGTTCTCCATTTCATTTCTGCACCTGTGGAACTTGTTTTTGCAGATAAAATCCTTTCATATAGAACCTGCAAATTCAAATAAGTCAAGCTTATATCCGGTAGAAAATAAAGACAAACTCACTCCAAAAATTAATGAAAAGGTCTCTTACTTGATGAAGCCTATAAAGCACATAGAAATTATCATTCCCATAGAAAACACGAGAGTCTTTCCTTTCTTCAAGTAAAGAACCTGGTACATGCTTCGCAAGAGGTTTCACAGATAAAAGAAAGCATTCGGACAACGGCGAACACATTCCATCTCCTCCAACAAGATGTCCATCAGCCATCCCTTCAGCCTCACCTTCGCTCTCAGCCTTACCATCAATGTCATCTTGTTCAGCATCTTCATCATCACCTTGCTCTTCTCGGGAACATTCATCACCAGCTGTCTCACTGCCAGAGACATCTTCACCAGCCTCGGAAACATTTTCGCTGTTTTCATCATCTGCATCTGCATCATTGTCTCCAGCTTCCCGACCACTAATGTCTTCCCTATTCCCAGACTGAAACGGTCTACTTTCAATACTGCGGTTTGCCTTAGGCTTAGCTTGCACCCCAGCATCTCCAGGGACAACAAAGTTATCCTCCCCAAAGTCAGCAATTGGTGATAATTCCCCCTCTTCCTTTTCAATTTTGGAGGGCCCAAGAGACTCTTCATGATGACTTTTAACTTTAGTGCTTTCTGGAAATACTCCATTAGCATTTAAAGCAGGATTTGCAATATCACCACCCTGAAGCACCAAACAGTATATCAGTACGTGTTGCCAAAACCATTTGATCAAATTAAAATAAAAAAAAAAAGGAAAGCCATCACAGATGACTATTCTAGAATCCAGACTCATACCTCTGATGACGGAACAGCATTAGCATTTCCTTGCTGTAAAGGGTCATTGCCACTAATAGAGGCACCAGCCCTTGACGTGGTTGCAACACACCCTTCAATTCAAAAAAATTCACAGTATTCTAGCATTATTGTAACTCCAGAGAGTAAAATAAATTATAACATTCGAGTAAGTTGCCTTTACAGGAAAATAAAAATCAAATTCCGAATAACAGACCTGATAACACTTCCAAGCTCATTCTACCATGATTATTATCTGCTCCAATTGGATGTGATGGTTGACTGGACGGCCATGCATTGTCCGTGTTGGTGACCAGACACCTTTTCTTAGGGACATCTGTATTCTTCTGGTCTCTCTCTAGTTGAAGTTTCTCAGATGTGGAATCCTTCCTAGAGACAGGATGTGCATCACGACTTCCATCTTCTTTAGCTGAGTTATCCCCGTTAGCCAAACTTTCAACTTCTGCTAAAGCATTTCCTTCTTCATTACACACAGATTTGGGCTGCTTAAGATTTACTGTGGCAGAATCGCCACCAGGACTTCCATCGCTTTCTCCTATGCTCGATGCAGTACAATTCTTAGCCTGATTCCTACTTTTGTCGACATCTTCATCATCCTCTGAATCATTGGGTCGAGAAGAAACACCCAACATTGGCTCCAAAATGGTAGTGTAAAGTCTCATAGCCTTATTTAATTGTTCTTTCGTTGAGAAAACCTCTTCACATGAATATTGGACAAGTTTATACAAGTCTTCATGTAAGCTCATATCTAAGTATTCATACTCCATATGTGGAACTATAGATTGCCTGTTTCCAGCGGCAACAGCCAGAAGGATATCATCCTCTATCTGCTTTTTCTCTTTCAATTCCTTGATCTCAGCCACCAAAGCTGTCAATCAATAGGAGTCAGAATCGGCAAGGAGGAACAATTATAAAAGACCGATATAGAGATAAGTGCTCAAGGAACTAATAAACTAATCTTCAATATTAAAAACTTACATTTGCTACTCAAGTTCTTGGAATCTTGTTGCTTGAAATAGAAGCTCCGGTGATCAAGTGATTTGTAATGGTTTTTGGCATATATATCTGCCCAAACCTTGTTAAAATCAGATCTACACCTTGTCCATTCATCTTGTTTCTGCTTCAGGCGAGTTAATACAACAGGCAAAGCCAGAGTTGGATTTTTCCGCAGTATGTCCATCACATCAAGACCATGGTCACCATATAAACGTTCAATGCACCTTAAGTTTAAAGCTGCAATAAAACAAATAAATGACAAAGGTCAATGCAGTTAAAAAAGCTCAAATACCAGAATAGATACTTGACATTTAATTGCTTCTCAATCAGTTTACAGATCCAGACCAGTGAAGTGGTCTTCAATACGGATTCCAGTTTCCATGCTGATCTTATTTTCATTGATGCTGTTCAAGAGTTCCTCTGCTCGCTTAGCAGTTGAGCTCACCGACTCTAACAACATATCCAACTCAAACCTAAACTTTCCAAAATGAAAGCCAACATAAGTTATCAATAATGAACTAGCATGTGCTGCAAAGGAAATGCTATTATATCAATGATTCAATAGTAATCCACAGAACCTACTGGGACCTCTATCCATCCATACGATCATGCAAGCACACTTGTACACCAAAAGTAAAAATGATACTCAACAGCCTTAACATTACCTATCATCCTCACATCTGAACAGACTTTCTTCATACTGATTTCTGCGCATATGTTTAAAAGAGTAATCTTCACTTCCAGAAGTCACAGATACCCAATGGTCATTCAGAACCTGAGCACCAAGTTCTGATCTCTGGCTTGCTGAAGGTATTGGATACTGCAAGGTGACAAGCAACAATAAGTTGAGCATCAGACAATGTTACTAAATTAAGTACAGAATGTTAATTCGTACGTCTTCGGGCAGAAGCCGATAGCTTGGAGTACAACGTTCACAGTTAGAGAGGTCAAGCTCTTGAATAGATTTTGCCCAATACTTCTCCCTGTATCTTTCCTTTTCTTTAGCTCCCTCCATTTCACGCTTTGGCTCTTTATCTTTGTCCTCTACCTTCAGCGATCTAGATGAAGGAACAGGACCATCACCACTCAGAGATTCTGCAATCAACAGTCTACCAGTCAGGATTCTCTAATTACAGAAGCAAGCAAAAATTCCAGAGAAATGAGAAACCATATGATAGCTCAAATTATGAAATGCGGAAGATTAATTGTTCTTCCAAATGCAGATAGTACAGAAACTGATAACTTGGTATCCTATGAAAAAGAGACCAATGGAGGACTAATACACATACTTCTACTCATAACACCAGCAAGGAACCCATCTGCAAGTGCCAAGGACAAATACCATCAGATACAATTTCAAAGATGACAACGCACAAGAAAGCAGCTCAAAATTGATGGCATTTTTTTAGTTACCTATATTCTCGCAACGCTCCAAAAAATCATTAAACTCCTCCATAAGATCTGAATACTTTCCCAATAAATCAGTCACCTGAGATGGGCAAATTTTAATGGAAAAAGTCAAACTAGAGGCAATAGCATTTTTTAAGGAAGTTCATAGAATAGATAGATAAATATGTGGTTATCATGAAGTGTCCTTCATCCAGTTTCCCCTGGCTCAAAGAGAAAGCACACAATGCTCGACTTAAGAAGTGTTGACTAACTGCTGAACATGGAGTAGCACGTACCAAACATTGCAGATCATTCCTTTTAATAATTCCGTTGCTATAAATGTTAAGCAACTTCAAAAATGCCTGGTAGTCATCTTGACTACACAACCTCTCCTTCACCTTCTCACAGAAAATGAATCCCTGGCTGTACATGCCTGACATAAAAATGAGAGACCATAAGCAACACTGATGTAATAACACAAGAACTGAAACTATAGATCTTTAAAAAACAACACTGAAATTCCCAAAAATGATGAATGTAAGCAAAAAAAGCTGCATCCATTTCCCAAGGATTTCAAAATCAAGTAATGTGATACAAAAAGTTCAGGTTTTCCTAATACTGAACGGCTAAACAAGGCACATTGTGGATTAAATGAATATTCAATTAACACATCTCTAACGACAGACTTTTAGACCAAGTACCATTGCGTCTCTTTCTCCTGGTAGAATTTACACTAACGCTAAAACTAGTCAAGCAAAGTGCATTTTCGTTAGTTCCATAACCTAAAATCGTATCAATGTTGACAAACACGGATATTGTAATCTCAAAACAAATTACAACTGCTTATTCCATTTAACAAACCAGAGAATAAAACAACACTACCTAAATGCAACACATTTAAGGTCCATGAATGTATATAACTGAAACAGTTCCATCATAAACTCACTCTTTAAGGAGTCTTTGTCATCATAAGGAGCGAAGTTAGCAGTCACACCAAAACCTTCAACCTTCCTGGAGGGTTTTCTTTTGTCAGGAAAACGCTGTAATTTGTAGTCCCTATTGTTATCATTCTCTAATTCTCTATCATCATCATCCCGATTTCTTCTATCCCTATTCTCCTTTTCACTACGCTTTCTGTGCTCCTTCGGAACTTTCACCATTCCTTTGTCATCGTCGAGCTCAGGACGATCAACACTAAGATCACGATCAGCATGGGGTGTCATGATCCTATCCCTCCTACGTTGCTGTGAAAAGAGACCAGCACCCCATTACAAATCACTAACTAAACAAGAAACCGTTAAAATCATAATAGAAAGAATTTTGTAATTACCTTCTCCATATGCATTGGCCGAAATGTGGGTGTAGCAGAGCTTCGCTCATTGAAACGGGGAAATGAATTGTGGCCGTATTGAGCTTGATGTGCTGAAGCTGCTGCTGATGCATCTGGTAAAAATCTGGTGAACTCATCAAGCAAATCTGGATGCTCATCAAAAAGAGCAGCAACCTGGAAATTAATTTAAATTACTAAGAACGTAGGGAGGAATATTTTCTAAAATAAATAGAAATAGCTTGTAACAGCCAATACTTCATCATCGAACACCAAATGTGAAAAATTGTGTATATTTACCTCACTGTAAACTTCATTTATATCCTTGTGCTCCTTTCGATACATGTTTAGTATGTCCAGGAATGATTTATAGACATGATCATCATTTTGGAAACGTTTCTGTAGGACAGAAATCCATCAATCAAACAGAAAATAATAAATGTTTACACTTGTGCTTAGGATAAAATTAAACATATTCACCTTTATCTTGTTTACAAAACTGATAGCTTCCTCAAACTCAACTGTCTTTTTTGGTGGAGTCTCATCTTCATCAAGGGTTATCTCATAACCCTTCGGCAAGAAGGTATTAAAGCCCAAAATTAAGTTGTTATGCCCTTTAAATAATTCCTTTACCCTTGCAATGACACCTGCTGTGTCGGTTCTGAAATAGACAAAAACAGAATCCATCAGCTGAAAAATCAACTAGGAGGAATTACGAGTGGAAAAAAGAATAATAATGGGTACATTCAGATACCTTTGAGCCTTGAAATCTTTCATGACCTCAAGAAATGTATCGTACTTTTCTCTTTGGTCTAGAAACATGTCCTTCACTTCTTTGAGATAGGTTAGAGCATCATTGGTGGTCAATTTCTGTGACGCACCTCCTCCTCCTCCAATGGGCCCACCTCCACCTACTCCAACGCCCCCTCCTCCACCTCCTCCCCCCGGTATCTGGGATTGCCTGTTGCCCCACATCCAGAAAATGATCATCAACTCAACATATATATATATATAACTATAAAATAAATACTGTCAAATTCATGAAACATCATAAACCCAAGCATAATTACTCCTTCCTCTTACGCATATGCTCCTGATAACTTTTTTTCTAAATCCAATTAGCTGCAACAACCAAAGAGAACGTACTTCCAGAAAACAAAGATAACCATCATTCTCCGGTACTATTTTCATCAACACTGCATCTACCGCATTGATCTTAAGCCCCAAACATAAAACTATATTAACATTCATCAGAAGATTTAGTCTTCCTAAAAGCATATCGTATCCGCTGAAAACAACATACCTAACAAAATTTTCAGAAAGCTCTCAACTTTACCTCTAAAAACCGCATTACTACTCAATTCAACTCTAACAAACAACAAACCCTAAACAAATTGAAGAAATTTCATGATCAAGCACAACCAATCCAATCCACGGCAGGTACAAAACTACGACGCAATTCGACAACAACGATCAAATTACACTAATATTAACAATCAAGGGCAAGAGAACCAAAATCGCGCACCGATACACTGACACGGGCAAAATTAAATTCTCACAAACCAAACAAAACATAAAGCAAATCATGCAATTGAAGAGTGATGAATAAATCACGAGACTTACGAGTCCCCGCGCGACGAACCGGAGGGCCGCTTCAATTGAGCGCCGCCGAACACATCATCTCTTACTCTCTTCATCCCTGTCAAAAACAAAAATCGCAAATCAGAAAAATACAGAGAATTAAAAAAATTAAAACAAAAAAACAGCCATTTGCCTTAAGCAACCGTCGAAGACTTACTTTTCAGCAACAGATCTTTGATCGCTCACAGGAGGAAGAGAGAGAAAGAGACAAATTAAAACAAAAAAAGAGAGAGACAATGGTTTTTGAGGTATCTGATTAACTTCTGCTTCCTGCTTTCTGCTTCCTGCTTTCTGCTTCTGCTTCTTGTGTTACGTTAGGAAGTCGATTTTGTGAGAGAAGAGAAGAGAAGGGAGAGATTTTTGGTTTTTATTTTTGGGGAGAGGAGAAACCGTGGAAGTGCGGAGGAAGGAAATAAACGGAAGACAAAATTCGAAAAATGTGAAGGGAAATGGAATGCCTTGTGTTTTGGGGTTTTCTCTTCCCATCGGAGCCTCCACTTGCCAAATTAAATATGTAAAAAATAATAATAAATAAAATTTCCTCTTCTTATATGGATTTTTTTATTGACATTCTACAAAAAGTTGCACGCACCTTCGATATTAAAATTTAATATTAAATGACTTATGTATCATATTATGCAATGATAATTTCGATCTTATTAGGTTTTATAAAAAATAAAAGTTTTCTAAACACACCTCAAATCACTTTTAACCTAATATTTATCTTTTTCAACTATTAAAACCTCTCACTCTCCATTGTTAAACAAAACTCTAACCAAACTATCTGCATTATTTTATTCTCTGATTTTGATTTCAAAGGAGATTAGTCCCACATATCTGCTTGTGATTTCCCAAGAAACAATACCACCCAAGCCTATTATTAATTGATTTAAGCTTAATATTTATTTACAATTCCCAGAAACCCGATTATCTGAAGGCTTATCTCTTAGGAAGTTCTCACTATTTTCTACGATGAATTACTGCAACATAACTTATTCCATTCAATGGTTAATTACTGCAATATAACTCATTCCATTCAATTGGGGCCACTCAAGTGACTATTTTCTTCTCTCCACATCAATCACACATGATGTTATAGTTTTACTCCAAAGTCAATTTAATTTATAAAAATTAAAAATGAATATTATAAGATTTGAAGAATGTGGGATGTGTAGAAAATGTGGAGTGTACATAGAAAATGTAAAGTGTATGTTGGGAATGTGGGTGTGAGGGTATTTTGGAAAAGTATGTAAGGTGTAGTAAGATCATTTTTAATTAAAAATAAATAAATATGAAGTATATTAAGTATGTAAGGTGTTAATATAATAAGTCTTCTTATATTTAGCTATTTCGTTCATTTTGGATCGGTTTATGGGCCGGGTTTGGACAATTTTAGCCCATGATTATATTATCTCGAAGGTACATGTTAATTGTTACTAGAAAGTTGCCTACTTTGGTTCCCAAATTCTTACAACAACAATCTAATTAAACGGGTTGATTGCAAAAATCATAGAATATTAATGTACTCGATTTTACATCAAGTCTTCTGTTAGTACTCAAATTCTTGAAAAAAAAAAACAAGTTTACAACATTGAGTTTGATATGTATGTTATTAATCTCGACATCTTATGTTTGACATTTCAGAATAAGAAATTCTGGCTCTGCTATAGTTAGTACTCTTGTGACTATATTATTAAGCTCAATATATTATGCGACTAGAAATCGACCTCATTTTCTAGATGATGTTGATGTACCACATCTTTGAAGTTGTATTGGTCATTTGCAATTACTCTATAATTGCAAATAAACGTAAAAGATATCGGTCGGCACTTAATCCATAGTTTTATTACAAAACCCTAGACTTTGGTCAAATTAGCAAAAGGTAAATTGGGCCGAAATCTGGCACGGTCTCCCCCCTTTTCGTGTGTCTTGGTTTTGTATTTTACTTGTTTTGTTTGTTTTCTCAGATAAGTTTTTCAATGTGTCAAGAACATAATTCAATACAACAAGTGTCATAATATAATTAATTGAATTTATTTTTCAAATTTACCTTTATTTATATTATTACACTTGATATAGCTAGCTGTGTTCCGGCACTTTAAACCCTAGTTTAATACTGAGGTAATTCTAAAAAAATTGGCTATCAAAAAAAGTTGGGAGTTTTTTTATGTTTGGTAAACATTCAGCTTCAGGCTTTTTTTTTTTCACAGTTTTGAGTGAAAAAAAGCCAAAAACGCAAAGCTTCAAAACCAGTTTTTTTTCACATCTGTTTTACATAAAAGTTTATCAAACAATAGAATACTGGTTTTTTTTTTTTTCAAAAGCATTTTTACAAAAATGTTTACCAAACATTCTGCTGTTTTATTTCACAGCTACTTATTCTCATAGCATAAAAAAATAATTTTTTTTTAAATACAACAATATCAAACCAACCCTAAACTTTTGTAGTGTTTGCATTGCGTTTCAGGAGGAATCTTAAACCTGAAACCGCACAAGTTTTCTGAACGCAAGTACACAAAAAGGTGGCTCCTTCCTCCCAAGTGGTATCGTGGTGGTATAGTCAACTTCATGTACAAAAGTAAGCACAGTAAACTATGCAAAAAGGAGAACCTAGATGATAGTGACAAAAGAGAAGAAAACAATGGGGAGGAGTTGTGAGATTTAAATTTTTAAATACACATAAATATTAGTTTCATGACTTTGATTCATTCCTAAGGTCTTTAAAGCGTAGGGTCTACAACGAGTAAATATGAAAAAAAACAAAAAAAAAAAGAGTGTTAAAAGCGGAATTAGATTAGGTCAGTTAAACAATGTATCAGTTCACCCACTCAATATCGTCTTATTAAAAATGAAATTAAGAGTGTTTATTTTTCTTCACTAGCCCTTATTGGATTGGACTAAACTAATAGTTAGTCCAGTCTCATGTTTGTTACTTCACGGACTAGCTTTAGTGGGGAGTAAGCCAGATTTGCCTTAACTAAGTACTAGTTTAGTATTGATGTGTTTTTATAAAAAGTGGGTATCAAAAAAAGCTGAACTCAAAAAAATATTTGGTAAATACTTAAAAACAGCTTATTTTCACAATTTTGGATGAAAAAGCTGAAAATGTGGGCTGGTTTGGTATTGTTGTGCTTTGAAAAAAAATTGCTTCTGGTGTGATGTGAGAATAAGCTCATTTTTCCTACTTCACATTTTCAGTTTTTTTTTTCACCAAAAACTATGAAAATAAGCTGTTTTTAAGTGTTTACCAAACATCTTTTTAAACTTAGCTTTTTTTTTTTTATAGGGAGTTTTAACCAAAAGCCCGTAGTACTGTTCGTTTTAACGAAAAACCACATTTTTATACTAAAAAATCAATCATAGTACTATCCACTTTACCCTTTATTTTATCTTTATCATTAAAACTTAAAGTTTTTAAGCTTTTTTCATTAATTTTCTATTTTTTACACTCACTTTTTATGAAAGCACCTCAGTATCAAATCAATACGTAAAACAATAAAAATAAATTTATTCACACGTCATAACAAAAATAATATTTTTTTTTTTTTTTAGCATAACGATACCAAACCATACCAAAGAACGTGCTAAACGGTCCTAGCGAGAGACGTCAAGAACCATGGAACTAGCTAATCCCTTCGATGCTTTCTGCTCGCGTCCTCTACTCTCCTCTCTGCTTGCGTTCTCTCCATCTCTCCTCGTCCCCAACCCTGAATCATGAACAAAGACCTCGATTCGAGATGGGAACCGGAATCGGAATTAGAATCGGATTTTGCAGTGCTTTGCCACACTTTTCAGTCCCCAAAGGGTTCAGTTTGCAATCTCCCTTGAGTTTTGATCGAGGAGTTTGTATTGGGTGGTTAGATTTTGGGGTTTTACAATCAGCTAATCGAAATATCGAATTTGAAATTACTGAAATTTTGGGAATATTGGGGATTTGTTCTAATTCATTGCTCTGAAATGTAGGGTTTTGGGGTTTTGCAGTTGCAGGAGGAGAAGATGAAAGTCAACATCTTGCGTATCCTTCTCACTGTGTTTATGTTATTCTGTTCTTTCCTTCAAATTACTCTAGTTTATATAACATTTGCAACTAGCTCTTGTAATTTTCTATACTTTTTATTCCAAGATATTAACTTTGTTGCATTTAATCATATGGTAGACTGAATTTTGGCTTGATAGTTTCGAATTCCTATGATTTTGATTTTGTTCTTTCTTTCAAATTTACTAGTTTATACCATTTAGAAATAGCTTTTGTAATGCTCTTTTCTTCTCCGTCTTCAAACTGTTGCATCTAATCGTGGTGGAATGAATTTCAGCTTGACGGTATTGAATTTCTATGATTTGTCATCCTCTGGAACTATGAATAGTTAATGAGCTGTAGAGTTTCACTATCTTAATTGCAGTCTAATGTTACGAATGGCGATCACAAGATCAATATCTATTATGTTAGTCATGAATCTCTAGCATATGCTCCCCCTGTTTATGATTCGGTGCGATTATCTTTTTAACAACGATCGTGATAATTTGACAATCCCATTTGCTCGGTGATCTTGTTTTAACTTGGAACATCTTTGATGGGAAATGGACGTTTATGCATTTTATCGTAACTGTTTTCTCTTGACCCTTCTCTCTTTGCGAATATCTGCTGGGGATTTTAAACAGAGTATATTTTTTACCTTTTTTCTATCTCTTATGTTCATTAATCAATTGGAAATAATCAATTGCTGCATCTGTGAATGTGTCCAAGTGTAAATTTGATGTGCCCTTTTTTTTTCTGGGATATGTTTTATTTCATCTACTTTGGAGCTCTAACTCTTATCCCTTTGGACCTGCAAATGGCATGATGTCGCTTCATGGACATGGGATGCACAAGATGAAACATGTGGGATTTGTAGGATGGCATTTGATGGTTGTTGTCCCGATTGTAAACTCCTTGGGGATGATTGCCCGCTAAGTAAGTCGCTAGAAATATGATGTCACTCATTTGTTTTCAATTTATCTGCTATTTTTCCCAATTGTCCTGATTGTAAACTTCATGGGATGCACAAGACGAAACATGCTACCCATTTGTTTTCAATTTATCTGCTATTTTTCCTTTTATGAATTGATTAATAAGTTTTTGTAAGTTGAGGTGATTTTTTTTCTTCATTCCCTACTTTCGTTTTGCTAGAAATTTGATGTTATCATATTTTGGGATGGGTTAATTGATATCTTGTGGGTTAGTTTGCGAAGAAGGATTTGTGTGCATCTACACTGTTTGATGAAATAGCTAAGAGACAAAGTGAGGACGCTGCAGGAAACCTCTTCAACTGAATGACCCCTCGTTTTCATAACATGGTTGTATGCTCTCAGTTTTTGCATAACTAGGGGTGAATTATGGAATGGATGGGATCCGGGAGGCAGATTAGCTTAAATTCTAGGGGTGCTACTATGTTCCAAGCACCAGGAGAACCATTGTGACATATACCCTCAATTTTTTATCCCACACTTCATCAATCATGCAGTGCATTTTTCTTGTCTACTACAAGTGATGCAATATGAGAAAGCTACTGTTATCCGTGAAAGTGTTTTTGATACTGCAGGAAGGTCAGAAGAAGAAGCTCTTCAAGTCACAAACGTATTTTCTTCGGCCCTAGACAGATGTGTCTTGAGGTATCTTAAGCTTTCAGACAAAGCCATAGGCGAAAAGGGTGTCAATGCATTTGGGTCACTTCTGAGATCACAAAACACTTTGGAAGAGCCTTATTTGATGAATGTGGCAGGGCTCAATATGTATCACAACATGAGGGAGTGGCTCCGTGATGTCATTAAGAAGGTCAAATGGCTGAACGAGACCTATGCCTTGCAGACGAGACCTGTGCCACCAAGACTGATGCACTACGAACTCTCAGGTGGTAAGCTTGAGCATTGTGTCTTCTAGGAGGCCTGTGATCCTAGCAGACGAGACCTATGCCACCAAGACTGATGCACTAGAAGCTGTTATGCATGCACCTGTCCATTTTCTAGGACCTTTGACTTTTGTGTGCAATCGGTATTGATTGCTCATATTGGCTATAATGTGTACTGCTGATGAAGATTAGGAGTCTATATAACCAATGTTCAATAAATCTTATACATGACTCGTTCATCTTCTAAGCTACAAATTTGGTTCTATTTGCCTATCAATTTGAGTCGTTGAAAGTTTTTGCTTCAATAGAGTTCTTTTTTTTTTGTATAATATTGGTTTATTTCTTGTTAATTGTATAGTATTAATTCGTGGTTGAAGGAACTTAAAATTGAACAATAATTTGCAAACACCAAACTGTGGACAATACTATTTTCACTATCCTGCTTCTCAGTCTGACACTGCATCAAACGATTCATTAAATTAGTCCAGCTTAGTTTAGTCTAAGCTAGTCTAGGTTAGTCCATAGTCTAATCCGAAATAGTCCGTTGCAACAAACGCACTTTAAGTTGCTTATCAATAATAAAAAAAACAATTATTTTATTTAATACAAAGAAAGAAACTAAAATAAAGGCCCATCCACAACTGGAAACTGGAAAATGAAAGTGGATAAGCTTATTTGTTCTCTTCTTGCCAACTTTCTCCCAAGCATTCAATTTTATTTGAAAAATAAATTCCTACAAGATAACAACAATGGCAAAGCCACATGAGGGCGAGGACTGGTGGCGACCCCTCCCTTCGCCGGAAAAACACGCCTGGATAGTGGTTCAGCCCCTCCCCTCGCCGGAAAACCCGACTGGTTCTGCTGCTGTTGCTGTCCAGTTCTGGTTCTGCTGCTGCTGCTGTCCCTCTTCCACAATCTTCTGACTGACTGAAACCGACGAGATTGACGCCACCAAGGACGACCATGATACCTGATCAGAGGAGGCTAGGTCATGGCTGATGTGTTGGATTGGGGCTAAGGAGGTCGTGGTATTGGAGGGGACGAAGAAGGCCATGACTCTCCGGTGGTGGGTTTTTATTTTATTGTTGATGTTTTATTTTATTTTTATATATTAAATTTAACAGTGTTAAGTTGTGGTTAAGTTGGTGGACGTAATTAGAGATGAGACATGTACGAGACACGTACTCTCCTCTCTGGGACCTTTTGCTTTTCAACCTCCAATCAGAGCAAAGGTGCAGCGCATCCCAAAGAGCAACTCCACCTTTAAAGATTTTGTGCCAGCATCCCGCTCATTTATCCACTCAAGTAAACAGTAATAGACTCAAGTGTACAGTAATAGACTAAAGCATCTCCGCCCCTAAAACTAAATAGCCTAGTCAATTTTATTAAAATATTATTAATTTTTATTATAAAATAATAATTTAACAAAATGAAGGGATATGAAACTCCCCCACCGCTCCCCTCCCCTGACTCTGCCCAGAAGCTCTCCCACCACTCCCCTCCAATGTGCAGAAGAAGGAAACCCATTAGCAAGATGAAGGGATATGGGAAGAACATAGTGGAAGGGATCTCTATCTCTCTCTCTCTAAACCTCAGCCTCAACGAGGGCATCGAAGGCCCCCAAACCCCCGTCCCCATCGCCCTTTGCTCCGCCCGCAAATTGGCCTTCTTCAACGTCAGCCTCGAGGAGCTTTGCACCAAGATCTCTCTACGATGTGTTGATCGTGCGGGAGGTTGATGGCCCGGCTGACGTCAGATGGCCCGGCATGTGGGTCTATCGATTTTAGGCCGGTTTCTTGCCTGGCTTGGGTTGGGTGCCGGTCAAAATGCTAGGCTGGAGTGGATAGCCTGGGTGCAGGGCTGGTTTTTTGGCTGGGTGCTGGCTTATCAATTCCCCAGTGGAACTGCTCTAAGTAAAACGGTTAAAAAAAAAGCAGCAAAAATAATCAATTTATTATTATTTAGGCATTATTGTGCTAAATTTTTCCTTTTATTCCTCTCTCTTTTTTGTTGATTTTAATCTGGATTTTTTTATTAATTAGTTCTTATCATGAAATTCACGAATTTATGATCTTAAGCCATATAAGATTTGGGAGCACTTTGGTGTTTAAAAGAACTATATATAGGACTAATACATATAGAATTTGGTTTATACAACAAATTGTACAAGGAATTCAAATCAGTAAATGACCAAGTATAACAAGTGCTTCTCCCTATAAACTGGAATTAAAAAACAATAGGCGTAGCAGCTTTCTCCTGATCATTCTTGAAACGTGCAGTAGAGAATCAATGATTATCAAATATGACAACATTTTATCATTTTGCTCTTCCCAAAAGTCACAACTCAACCTATATTTTTTAAAGACACCATCCCCAGGGGCATTTTGGTAGTTTGATAAGTACGGATTATAACAAACATTAATTTTATCCACTATTTGGTTGTCTAAATTTTTTAGGACCTTTTACCCTTTGAAATCCCGCCCCTCCCTTCGAAAATTTTTGGCTTCGCCACTGATAACAGAAGTGTTTTACGCACACCTCTTTTTTACGTTAAAACGTTCTTGTTTTTTTGTTTTTATAAAAACACAAAATGTTAGTTGACATAATCCTAACATTGAAAATTTTTTGTGCCTCAAACAAATTACCCTTGATATAATGTTGGTTTAACTTCACGAGGCTTCCGCTAATATATGCTTCAACATGAATATATTTAAGGGATGATGCTGTACACCGCGTTTTACTTCTACATACACCCCTGTTAATTTATGTCATTTGAACTTTTTTAATTCATTTAATTTAACAGCCAAAGCTCAAGAAGAGCGTATGAAAAGTAAAAAAAAATATGTAGATGGCACTACCCTATTTAAAAAGCAAAAGGTAAAAGATTTTGTAACAAAATTTGATTAATGTCATCAAACACAAGTAGTGAAAATTACTTATGCTTAATTACCTCTCTGTAACACTCCGTTATGTCTTTTTCTTGTGTTCGATACATGTCCGGATCATGTCCAGGAATGATTTGTAAACATGACTATCAAATAAATAGAACACATTTTCACGTGAGTATCGATCCCAATAAATTTCTATCGAATAAATAACATGACTATATATGCAATTAGTCTAGGAATAATTTGTAAACATGGCTATCAATTGTTATTTTGGATTTGTCTAAGGAAAATGCTGATATTTTGTCACAGTCGTTGTGATAGTTGCACATTTTCACGAGTAATGAAAATTCGTCAAATGCTTAGTTATGTTGCCTAACTGTGAATTTGAAACATATTTGAACAAAAATTATAACATATGTTCAAAGAAAAACTACGATGCGATGGTGCAATATCGACACATGCATGGGCGGATCTACATTGAGACTAAGGTGGTCCAAGAACCACTCGGAGTCTAGAAATCTACATGTAAAGATCTTTTGATGACCCTCCAAGTGTTTGATGTAATGTCTGCTAGCATATCTCGATAGGTTGCATCGATAGCACGAGACAGATTCTCGCGATTTCACTCATCAAATTGTTTCCGCGAAATGCCTCACTAAATAAATTCAATGCCTCAAGCCCACCACATGTTCAACAAAATGCTTCAATAAATAAACTGAATTTTTGTTTTCGCACTCTGTATATATCTAAAAAATTAAACCTTCAACGTTGGAACTCCTCAATGTTCAAATCTTGGATCTGTTATTGAACACATGGTACATACAAATGAACAGCATGCATGATAAATATTACCCACTATTATGACACTATATCTTGTTTAACAAACTGGTAGCTTCCTTAAACTCAACTGCCTCTTCTGGTGGAGTCTCATATCTTCTCAAAACGCGAGCAGGAACCCATCTGCAGGAATAAATCCAATCGGATACAATCTATAAAGGAGGAAGAACCACAAGTAAGCGATGACATTTTTGACACTTAACTACATTCTCATTTCTCACAACGGTTCAAGAGATCATTAAACTCCTCCAGAAGATCTGGATACTTTCCTAATAAATCAGTCGCCTGACTTGGGCCAGAGTTTACCATAAAAAAGATGTCAAACTAGAGACAACACCACCATGTAATCAATACTTTTACAAAGGGCGACCCAAAATCACTAAGGCTCCCCGCTTTGCGAGGGTCGAGTGGGAATGTCTATCGTATGCAGCCTTACTCTTGCTTTGCAAAGAGACTGTTTTTACAACTATAACCACCTTTCGGTCACAAAGGACCAACTTTTTCATTACGTTAGTGCTCACCCTCATAATCAATCTTTTATCTTACATAATATTTTTAAAGAAAGTTTAATAAATAGGAAGATGAAATCTGTGCTCAAAAAGTAAGCAGACAATGTAAGACTCACCAAAGTTTGTAGATCATTCCTCGTAATTATTCCCTTGTGAATTGTGATGAATCTGAAAGCACTTCAAAAACTCCTCGCAGTAAACTTAACTGCACAACCTCATCAGCACTTCTTCACAGAAAATGAATCCCTGGCGGTATATGCCCGACGAAAACATGAGAGACTGTAACACTCGGTTAGTAACATTAGCATACTGAAATTGTTGGAAGAACACTTGCAATTTTGCGAAAAAATTAATGAACGGAAGAAAAACAAGGTTAGGGTTTGAAAATTATATATAGAACAAAAACATATATCATCATATTAAATCAAATCAGATACAATCTAAAAGGTAAAAAACCACAAGAAAGCAGCATAAAAGTGATGGCGTTTTCTTTTTACAGTTACCTGCATTTTCACGACGCTCCAATAAATCACTGTACTCCTCCGGAAGATCTGGATACGGTCCCAATAAATCAGTCACCTGAGATGGGCAAAGTTTACCGGAAAGAGTGAAACTAGAGGCAACAATATTTTGTAAGAAAGTTTACTGAACAGAAAGATATATGTGTGGTTATAATAAATTATCCTTTGTCCAGTTTGCCTAGCTCGAAGAGCAAGCACACAGGGCCTGCACGTTAGAAGTGTTGATTAAGTGCTGAACATGCATGGGGTAACATGTGCCAAAACTTGCAGACCATTCCTTTTAATTATTCCGTTGCTATAAATGTTAAGCAACTTAAAAAATTCCCGTAGTCATGTTTACTACACCTTTGAATCTCGTAAATATTTGCTTAATTCCCGGTAGTCATCTTTACTACACCCTTGAATCTCGTAAATATTTGCTTAATCTAGTTACTATAACAACAACAAAGTTTATAATATCAATAGAAAAACATGAAAGAACATGTTTTCAGAAACATGAGAGGGGGCAGACTTGCTTACATTCCGAAATTCTACCGTAGCGTTCCAGACCAATATATAGTGCTATGAGGGGAAAGAAAATTCAAAAAAGGTATTAAATGCACATAGACTCTCGAATTTTACTTAACCCTGTCGTGTTACCTTAAAGATTCTATTTTATAATTAAGGTAAAAGGCCTTTACCGAGCCTCAAATCTTCGACCCACTCAAGCTTCATTGGTTTGAGAAGCCATGATGGCATCTTGAGATGTAGGGAGGTCTCCCTCACGGTCACACCAGAAGAGGGTATATGTTCTCTCGTACTACTTTCCTCAACTTTCTGCTTACAACATTAATGAATTAATCTAAGCCCAAACCCAAACTAAACCCAACTCCAAACCCAAACCAAACCCAAACCAAACCCAACTCCAAACCCAAACCAAACCCAAACACAAACCCAAAATTAGTCTAAGCCCTACCCAACTCCAAACCCAAACACAAATCCAAAGTTTGTTTGCACTTGTAAATGGTACAAGCCGTAATGGTAAACAAGAACATAGAGAGGATACTTGAAATACATGGTAAGCATTGTTTAACCAATTGTGAGACTCTTCATGTTTTGCTTTAAGTGGAAAAAAGCTTTTAGTGGAAAAAGTTAAACAATCGGGTCGGTTTTTTCTTTTTCAATTGTATTGGTAATGGAGGTATTTTATTTTTTTTGGTCAATAGGAATGTGGAGGTAGTTATCAAGCAATTCCATATCAAGTTCATAAAACTTGGGTATGTTCTTTCGGAAAATTTAACTACTAGACAACAATGTACATCAGAGTTTGGAAAAAGAGAGAATGGATAATGTTAGAGAGACCATATATTTAAATTAAATTTTGTAAATCATATGATATGGTGGTTGATGATTGAATTATTATTTAAGTGCTAATTAACATGTTTATTTCATGTTAGAGACATATCACATAATTTGCAAATTTGGTCAAAAAAATTAATCTCTTTGGCACTATCCAATACTTGTACAATGCCTTAACATCCTTTCTAGTTTTCCAGTCCATACTTCTTGCCCAATGCCTACATATACAACACCATTATTATAAAAGAAAACTAATAAAAAGAGTTTGAAAACTTTGAGTTTTATCGATACGGACAAAATAAAGGATAAAGCGAACAGTACCAGAAAATTTTCGTTAAAGTTCTCATTATTACAAAAAGACTTTAAAAGCTTTTACAACCTTACACTTCATACTTGGGACTATTTTAGACCTTCATCGTCAACCACCATCCAGATGGGGCCAAAACAAAACAACAAAAAGAACAGAGGGTTAATTGTAATTTCATTACAATTAAGTGCCTTCTTGACGTGGGGTTCTTTGGAGGTTGACCAATGAGAAGTAAGCACCTGTAGGACCCTTGGCCAAAAGCGACGAGTGGGTCCCCTTATCCACCACCTGCCCTTTATCGAGCACGGCAATCATATCAGAATTCTGTATTGTACTCAACCTGTGGGCCACCACCACACTAGTCCTCCCCACCATCACGCGCTCTAGCGCGTCCTGCACAACCTTCTCCGATTGACTGTCGAGCGCGCTGGTCGCCTCGTCCAACAACAAAACGACAGGGTTTCGAAGTATCGCCCTGGCTATGGCAATCCGCTGTTTTTGTCCTCCGGACAACTGCACTCCTCTATCCCCGCACGATGTGTCGTATCCGTCTTTTAATCCCGCGATGAAATCGTGCGCGTTGGCCGCCCTCGCAGCTTCCACCACCTCCAACTCGTCGACCTTATCGGACACGCCGTACACAATGTTTTCTCGTATTGTCCCGGCGAATAACGTTGGCTCTTGACTGACCAACGCTATGTGTTTTCTCAATGATTTGAGGTGGTACGACTTCACATCTCGACCGTCGATTTTTACTTCTCCTTTAATGGGGTCATAAAACCGTTCTATCAATCCAATGATCGTTGATTTACCCGAACCACTTTGGCCCACCAGTGCCGTTGATTTTCCCGCCTCGATTTTGATTGAGAAGCCTTTGAAGATCATAACGTCGGGCCTAGCGGGGTACGCAAAATGTATATCGTGTAGCTCGATGTGACCCGTTATTGCTTTGGACTCGAGACCTTCGGGGTCTTCAGGCTCAATTTTTGTGTATCGGTCTAACACCGCGAAAACAGACCCGACGGCATCTGCGCCCTTGGCGAGGTCCGTGGTCATGCTACCGGCATCGGCAATGACCCGGCCTGTGCTCACCAAGATCATGAAGGTCTGGAATAGTTGTTTGGCTTTGACGTAGCCCTCGGCAATAAGCTTGCCTCCGTACCAAAAGTCGAAGGCCCAAGTGATGGTTGTGAGGCTTTGGGAACAAGCGAGTCCAATGCCGGCGTACCACGATTGTCGGATACTCTCCCGACGAGGGCCTTCTTGGGCCTTTTCGAGCATTTTCAATAGGCGGTCTTGGGATGAGAAGGCCGTGACTGTCCGGAGGTTGGAGACTGCTTCCGCGGCGAGTTTGCTGCTTTCTTCCTGGGATTTTATGGCCTTCCTGGACATGCTTTTGAGCAGGACTCGCCTTGTGTAGAAGCATACAATGATGAGGGGTTGTACGGCTATCATGACAATTGCAAGTCTCCATGTAATGATCAATCCCATTGTGCAAGCTACTGTTACTGCTGAGATGGTTTGTACAACAAGAGCCATTCGATCACCCACCAAAGATCTCACCTGCAACAAAATAATCAACCACTGTTCATATTAAATCTTCAAAAGAATTCATACTTTTCACTGTTATAGCTAAGAAGATCGGTCCAACTAGCTCTCCAGTGTTATTTTTCTTTTCAACTTCAATTGAGTTCGAAATTCGAATCACATTGTTAGAATAGATTTAGTTAATTTGGAATCTTCTGCGCAATTATATAAATGTAATTTTCTATTGTAACTATTTTGTGATTCCTTCTACATATGAGTTTTGCCACTCTTATATACATTGTAAACATTGTATTAGATTAATTAATTAGTCGTATTTCTACACACATTTATTTTAGGAAGTTTTAACAAACATAAAATATGCGACTCTATACATGATTCTAATTAATGCGGATTACAATGGACACACTCTTAATTCTTAAACTAGTGAATGCGATTAGTTTATGTGCTTAAACTATATTATCAATCGTACTAAATTATTAGTGAACAAATTTGATATTTTGATTATACGTACCACATTGGCATCTTTGGCCAGTCTAGAGCAAATGGCACCACTAGAATTCTCATCCTGATCAAACCACCCCACTTCAAAAGTGAGTACCTTTGAAAGCATCCGCTCTCTAACCCTCTTAGTCAAGTACTCTCCCATGTAAGCAAAGTTGTAATGCTGGCTGACATTGATCAGCAACGAGAAGATTGCCAACCCTAGAAAGCAAAGCGAGTAAGTCCTTGTTTTCGCCTTAATCTTGTCGTGATCCGTCAAGAAATAAACCGACACCATGGAACCCATGGCAAATGCGTACAGCGGTTGTACTGCCCCAAAAAGAGTCGCACTCGTGCACCCCATAACTGCTTGTTTCCACTCCGGAAGGTTCAAGGCCAAAAGTCTCCTAAAGGAAGGCACGGGCAGTTTCTTATGTTCATACTCTACAACACTCTCTTGAACAGGAGCTCTACCCTGAGCAGATGAGTTCGCAGAACTCGAACGACTCCCCATGGAGAGCCTACGGCTGCTTGTGCTGTGCCTACGGCTGCTTGTGCTGTGAATGTCTTTTGAAATGGAAGACGAAGCACCGTAATGCCCTAACTCTTCCGGTTCTTTTTCTTTTTCTGTTTGTTGGAGGCGGACAAGGGACGTGTAGTGGCCGTTTTCGCGTTGGGAGAGCTCGTCATGGGAGCCGGTTTCCATGACCTGGCCGTTTTGAACTACGGCTATCACGTCTGCGTTTCGGATGGTGGAGAGGCGGTGCGCGATGATGATTGTGGTGCGGCCGACGGCTGCTTTGTCTAGGGCTTCTTGGACTACTCGTTCGGATTCGGAGTCTAGTGCGCTGGTGGCTTCGTCTAGGAGGAGGATACGAGGCTTCTTGATGATGGCTCGTGCAATGGCGATCCTTTGTTTCTGTCCTCCCGACATTTGAACACCCCGCTCGCCAACCTGTTTAATCACAACGTTAATTTGTTTTAGTATTTGCAAAACCTAGTTAAAAAAAAATTAGTGTCTGCATGTTTCATAAATTGTAATAAAAATAAAAAGTACTAGATAGACTTACTCATAAAAGATTGTCCTAAGACTAAAATAGCAATTAATATATGACTTTTTAGCTAACCTAAAATGATTTTTTAGATTGGCATAACTCTTCACTTTGGTCTTTGAGATTTCAAATCAATAAAATTGGTCCATGAGTCTGTCTATCATCACTTATTTTGGTAAGGGAATTGTTATTAGCACTCCAAAAATCTCATTCTACACTCCAAACTTTCTATATTAGGAAAGAAAAATACACTTGTGAGGAGTGTAGAACAAGATTTTGGAGTGCAAATAATACTTCCCCTTGGTAATTCCGTGAAAAATCTCAGTTAAATAAAATAAAATGACAAACATACGTTCAATTTTGTCATATCATTTTGGCTCATTGTTTATTAAATTCATGATATTTTTGTGATTTTGGTCATTGTTTAACATAAATTTTGGATAAAAAGCCATAATATAATTATAAGAGGAACAAAAATCAGGTTCGCCACTACAACAATATAAATATGAATAACGTATTGATATACAGTGAAGTTATCGAGTTGAGTAATTCTAAACTTACTACATTTGTACTGTCTCTTTAATAGAGGTAGGGTCAACCAACACATGTGGGTCTCATCTCTATAAAAAAAATGGTGTAAATATGGTATGAAAAATATGGTAAGAGTAGCATATTTGTATCAAGTTTAAATGTCATCACCATGGCGTACAATAAGTCTTTTTATTTACAGGGCTAGTGTTAGTATAGTGATTATTTGAAGGAACTTCTAACTTGAAACTTCTCCATACATGAACAAACGGAAGATATCTTATAAGGCAGTGTTGATGATTACAAAATGCAAGGCAGGTGGTCATTCACAAACATCATTGTCAAAGAAGCAATACATGTTGTTCGAGTATATGTTGCAAACTGATGTCTGCAAATAGTGATGCGCATGCAATACTACTTCTATATTGGATTAGTTCTGTTGCAACTTTGGACGATTGAAGGAAGACCTTCATAGCCTAGTGGGGGACAAAATCATCAATGTTTAGGAGCAATAAGATGCATTCCTATATTGATCCACCACACACTTGACGACAAACATAACAAAGGACAGGAATCTGGACCCTCCTTGTGAGGATCTCGAGAATCTGTGAATTGTATTCGTTCATTATATATCGTACGGTCAGAAATCATTTTAAATTTTTTAATTTAAAATTGAATACAAACAGTACCTGACAAAAACTCATCACATGATATAAGATAAATAGACACGATTTATGGATCCCTGAGATCCTCACTAAGAGAATCTGAAGAGGATCCTGTTGAAAAAGAAAGAACCTTTGACATCGTGAATTATGTGATTAACAAATGGAAAGCAATAATTTGTCATCTGGTTAAAATATGGAATGTTTAAATGTCACACATGATTTAAAAAGATTTAAGTGTGCTGATAACACAGTTTGATACATAAAGCGTCATAATATTAGTAGTTGGATATTTTAAAAAAATCAAACACTAGTATTACAATATTTAATGTACCAACCTATGTTCCTGAGACACTAAAAAACATTTTTATTCCAAAAAAAATTATTTGAGTTCTTCCATACAAGAGTCATTCATTTTTGTTAATTAACAAATTAAATTTTGAGATACGTGCTAAAACCTTTCTTTTTTTGGTAATTAGAATGAGATATTTTGGTATATTAGTCAAACTATGATTAACAGTTAAAAATAATAATCTCTAATATGAAAAAGTCAACAAGTGGCTTGTCACTAATAAAACTAGTTAACGTGTCATTATACTAGTGAAGTAATTACCTGAGTATCGTATCCTTGGGGCAACTGGGAGATGAAATTATGAGCATTAGCAGCTTTCCCAGCATCAGTAACCTCTTCAATCCCAGCATCTTCTTTCCCAAAAAGTATGTTCTCCTTAATGCTGGTTGCAAATAGAGCAGGCTCTTGGCTCACCAAACCCATCTGCGATCGCAGCCACTTGAGCTGAAGCTTATTTATCGCCACCCCATCAAGAAGAATCTCGCCTCCGAGCGGATCATAAAACCGCTGCAACAGGGCTATCACCGTGGACTTCCCCGAGCCGCTTCCGCCCACCAACGCCACCGTTTTGCCCGCCGGAACTGTCAGGTTGAAGTCTTTGAAGATAATGCTTTCCGGCCTAGACGGGTATGCGAATTCCACGTGCTTGAATTCAACTTCACCGGAAACATCCTCCAAGATTTCGCCTTCCATGTTGTCGGAATCGATCTTGGGAACTCTTCTTATCACTTCCATTATGCGCTCGGCTGCCGAACATGCCTCTGAAAAGTACTTCAAGTTTGATAGTCCAGAACCTAATGCCCTATTCACCAAAACAATAAAACCATGCCTTAAGATCGATATTATTGGGAAGATTATGAATTTGTGTTTAAGAACAAAACCGAAGAAAATCAAAGCATGCATCAGTATTTTTAAGATCAAATTTTTGGGAAGGTTCTAAATTTGTCCTAACAAGTACCAGATTACTAATTTACAGACTACAGTACATGGTACATTGTCGAACTTTTGTCATAATAAATTAAAAAAAGAGCAATATGTACGAGTAGACATTTTGCAAATTATTTATTAAAAATAGAATGAGAGACACTAAACATACAATATGTCGTATACTACTCACAGTTTTGTGCCACTTTAAAAAATACACATTTAGTGTCATTCATGTTCTATTTTCGATTAAAAATCTAAACCGGTTCGATCAATGCATATTTTCCATCGTAAAGAAAAAAATCAACAATATACCGGGTATTTTTTCCACATTAAAAACATGCAAAAAGGGGTTTAGCATTCTTACAATCCGCCAACGGCGATGCCAGCACCAACAGCAAAAACAGTGCCTCCCCGAGCGCCATGGTACATGACCATTCTGCTTCCATAATACGACATGAAAGACCAAATGGCGAAGACAACGCCGTTGCTTCCGATGGCCAGTCCTTTAGCCAAGCCCTGGCTCAATCCCAACTTGACGGAGCCCTGAAGAGCCGCAGAGAATTCCGATATGGTTTTGTTTTCTCCGACGAAAGCATAAACCGTGCGGATTGAAGAAATTGCCTGCTCTGCTATGGTGCCAGCCTTGTTGTACTCTTCCCTAATCTGCCTAGCTAATCCCATCAAAGTCCTTCCGTAAATTAAACCGGGAATTACTAGCAGCACCACAAATGGAAACCCTACGATTGCTAGCCTCCACATCATTATAAAAGCCGCCACGTAGCTTCCGGAGAACATGGAGAAATTCATCAAGAAGTTCGGTAGCTGGTGGAATTTGGAACATGCAACTTCATTAATTGATGAGAATAAACTGGTAACGATAATTAGCACTGCAAAATAATCATCATTCGCTCGGGCGTCTATTAGAATGAAGATTTTGAAAGGTGCTGATAACAACTCTCAATAAATTACACAGAGTGAAAACTTGTGGGATTACCTTTTCACTTAGGACATCTTGAATCACTAAGCTATCATTAGAGACACTTGTGATGACCTCTGAAGTGCTTGTGACATGTAAATCAAAGTAGCCCACATCTTGCCTTAGAACTGCTTTCAAATATCGTACTCTCATCCTTGCTGCCTGCCTCTCGCCAGTTCTTGTCCAGCAATATCCCTCTACAAAATTACAAATTCAAAGAAATAAAAAAATATATTTATTACTAAATTATAATTCCATTTAATCTTTGATAACAAGCAAAAGTAAACAACATTTGGTGAAACTCACCTAGGAAACAGCATACAAATGAACCACAAGCCAAGTACAACAGCGCCACTGCATTCTGCCAACCACAAAAACCAAAACCCAATTAGAAAATTTTGTCTTTGCCCTTCTGCGACTATTTTCGCACTCGATTTTTCTTTTAATCATTAAATTGAATAAATAAAAAGAGATCAATGTGCAATATTAAAGTAAAATACGAAAGGTGAAAACAAATGATTCCGCAAACAAAGCACAGAGAGAGAGAGAGAGAGAGAGAGAGAGAGAGAGAGAGAGAGAGAGAGAGAGAGAGAGAGAGAAAGAGAGAGAGAATTTCGTTAATTACCTTATTTATGTTATGCAGAAAAGCATCCTGAGCTGAAGTTGGTGAACCGCCAATATTGTTCATCAATTTGCTAGTGATCAACAAAACCAACGGTGTGGAAAAGCCATCACCAAGGGATCCAAATAGCCCTAAGATCATCAACAATCTATCAACCCCATCAGCATGCATGAAAATGGACCGCATGGACCCAACTTTCATGATACTGTTGTTGTTGATGTTGTCATTACTGGGGCTTTTCTGTCCCATTTTCCCTCCCTTTCTCAGCAACCAAATAATAGTTAAGATTGGCAGAACACCTCCCGACGTGCGGTTTAACTTATATATGCTTCAAGAAAGTACAAACCCTTTGGCCTTGACCGTAGTACTGAGAAGAAAGATATATTAAGATGTATATATAGAAGATATTTTGTAATATGATCGGTATACATGATAATACATCATTTATTATTATACAAATGATAGAATATATGTGTTAAAAAATTAATAACTTTAAAAATAAAAAATTTCATCGTTTATATAAAAATACGTAATATATCCTCCATATTTCAATCACAAAGAAAATTTTCTCTCTATACAGGTGATCGAAAAAAGAGGCGATTTCAGAGTCCAGAGGGATTGCACATGGACAGGATTATAGTAAATAAACTAAAGTTGGATGAGTAAAATGAACACGTGCTGATGAGTGACGATTACGGCTGTCATTACAGGCTTTCCTGTGCGGATAGCGTCATTAGTGACGATCGATGGGTCGGTGGACCCACTTGACACCCCGTAACCATTTGATAGTGTTTTTAATAATTTTTTTTTAGTGAAACGTATGATTTTATATTTTTCTAATTTTTTTTTATTACTTCAAGAAGAAAAAAGATTTAAAACTATTACAATTAAGAATGGTAATTTCAAACTCAAACGCTTGAGTGAAAACTCATAATCCTGTCCAACCAGATACGTTTACGATATTTATTACAACAAAAGAAATTGTACAAGAGGGTTAAATCACAAATGATAGAAGAAAAATATCTTTGTCGGCGCTTTTAACGAAGTCAAGAAAAAAAAAGGACCATCACGACAAAAATTATAAAAATTTATAAATTAAACATTAGAAAATTCTCAATCAAAACAGCCGCTGACGTATGTGATGATTCTTCAAACCACACAGTTTCTTGCTCCCCACGCCCACCCCAACCCTCCTTTTGCAAATCTGCAGAACATTGCAGGAATACATGGTCTCTGCTGGTGCTTAATTTTTTGATTTGGAAGCTCGATCGTGGAAATTAGAAACTGCCATGTTACCTTCAACTTGGGACAAAGAATTAAATAATTATATTTGAAGCTTTTTGTTTTGAGATTTTTTTTTTCTTTTCCCTTCCTCATTTCTACTTTCTTTTTCACTACTCCTTTCTATCTGTTTATTTAAATCCACATATCAATCTTTTTTTCTTCTCTAAAACGAACCTTAGCTTGATATTTTTATATTGAAAATTGGGGCTAAAAGCACAAGCTCAAACAAAACTAATCAATAAAAAGTCTAAACTAGGACATCTCAAGTCGATCTTTATGAACAAAACTAACGAACAAGAAAGAGGATTATCAAAGTAAAAAATGCGTAAATCTAAATCACGATTATAGTTCACTAAATTGTCTGCCATAAAATTCTTTTCTTTGTAATCATGCTGAAGATCACATTGCCAAGATTTTGAAAGCACTCTCAACATTCCAAAACAAGAAAGAATAATTGCCAGCAACTTGCATCACCAAATAAATTGTGAAGAACATTTTGAAGAAAATATTGTTTTTATACAAAATTATGCCACCTAGTTAAGTCATAATTAAATATTGAACTCATTATATATACACATACTCGCATCTATATCCATAAGTCGCTTGAAAAATAAATGGGTAATCCACATATATGTCGAGACAACTATCACCAAACCAAATGCTGATTAGTTAAATAGAAAGAAAAGAAAAGGGTTTAACCCCATCTAATCCTATTTGACAATCGATGTGTTGTTGTTGGGGTTGGGTGTGTGGGTGAATGTTGAGCTTATTTTTTCTTTGTATTTTTAGTTTTACTTAATTGTTGACAAAGTTAGATGGGTAAAATTTGGCCACAGATTTGGACTCGAACAATAATTTGGAATAAAATATTTCTATTATTATTTCCCACAAATAGAGTTGCAAATAACTATTAAAGCCTGTTTTCAAACAAATAATCAGCAGTAAAACATTCACTGAAATTTCAACAAATATTTCACGACTGTCCAAAAGATTCGTAAATAATTATCAGTAATATTTTTTTTTTGTCAAACAAAGATTCGTACACGGCTTGCACATCAGGTACTTCAAACTCTATTAGAATTTAGAATTGCATCCCTATCATCACATCCATGTCATTACGATTGTACATGTGATTAAGTACAAACAAATTTAATTAAGCTAACGGTCAACAGTGTACATAATCACGTTGTAGAGAGCACTGTCAGACAGTTAAGCTGAGAAAATTAAAGTAAAACAGGCACTTAACTTTCAAACTAGCTTGCTTATATATCTACTAATTGAAAAGTTGTAGTTGATTAAGAGCTTCTCGTAAGCATTAAAAAATCATTATATAAAATTACTGTCGATCTGCGCTAGCTCATCGCAGTCATATATTGACATCCCACTTCTCTTTCCATAAATAAAAGAAATAAAAAGGAATAAATAATTAAATAACAAAAACAAATATCTTAGTCCAAAAGGATCAATAATACAAGTAGTTAGAAATTTGGAAAAAAAAAATTAACCAATTATATTATAACACTTTATACACCTGACCGTACGTATTTCTGCCATATTGAAAAAATTTCTCGACAAAAACATGCAAGAAAGTAAACACGTGGCTCATAACATACACATGGCTTGCATCCAATAATCTTATTTTTTTTAGCTCGATATTGAGTGATATTTTATAGCAAATTAAGGCATGCATGCATTTGCTTTGCTTGCCGTTGTGTCTATTAATTTCAATTGGTTTGAACACATATTTATAAGGACTTGGCATTAAATTTGGCTTTTATTGTACCTGCAGGTTTCTTGATATGTTTCGCAATTTTCAAAAACGAATTTATAAAAGAGTTGCATGAATTAGAAAATAACGTTCAAAACAGTTGCTAAAATGCTGTGGAATTGTGCATTAATATGCATGGCCAATGCCTCCAACACGTGACCTAATTTGGTGGTATTCAGTTGCAGAAGCATATGCAGATGGCGCCACGTGAAAATTGTGGAGGGAGGAAAAGGGAAAGACATGCAGTGGTCTTCTCTCTGCAAGAGGAAGCATTAATGCACTTTAACCAAACAGCTCCTTGTTAAGAGCGAAGAAATTAAGGAACCCTATGTATTTACGAGAAATGCTAAGAAATTCTCTCGAATAGAAACTCTTTATAGACTTTTTGTTCATAATTTAACGTCAATTATCGTATTAATATTATAAAATATTATGTCAAAAGTATGCGATAACAGAAAGCTTATCGAAAGCTCATTTTTTAGAGAGTCCCATTAACATTTCTCGTAACTTAATTTATGGAACATATATGCTAAGTTTTTCTGTCTCTTAACCATCGTGGTAAGAGTAGAGGTCCAGTATTTCAAGTGGTACATATGACATATTTGCATGTTGCTATATGGCTTCCATTTAATTAAAGATTACACGTTCTAATTCGTGCATTTAGTCCAACCGTCCAACCGCCCAAGTGATGAAGAAGCATATATAAAGAAAGATATACACATAATATATAAGAAAGATTTTTTTTTTTTGGGTCCAGATTAAGAGTTTCACCCTTCTTAGGAATCTTTTGGAAGTTTGTTTAAATGGCTGAAAGTGTTTTTTGTGAAATTGTTTTTGCAGTCAATTCTTAATAAAAATGCAAGTGAATCTTGAAAAAACATTTGAAGTGGCAGGAAGCACTTCAAGTATTTTTTAAATCCAAAAAATATTTTCTAAAATCGTTTTCAATTATTTTAAAAGAATCTCCAAATAAGCCCTTATATGTTGAAGCGAATGAAGAAAAGGGATTGACATTGATTATGTATTATGTACACCATAATACGGTTAATACCATTGTCTTCTCTATTTTAATTTGTATTTTTCTTGCTGAAGATTAGAAACGCACGTAGTGACGTTCTCGTTTGATGTGATATAACCAATAATCCATGGTCTTCTCTTAAACTAATAACTTAAACAAATTAAAAATTAACTTATACAAATCCAAAACAAAGTTGACGGTTCATCTGATTAAATTTGGACTATTTACAGCTAAATTGGGTATATTGATGGAATAGTTTAAGGAGATACTTAATTTAGATGATCCAAATAGTATTGTCACAAGACTGAATACGGAAGATTAAATCGATTATATGTAAATAATGTTTTGCAATATTAACATATATATAGTACGAGTTCTTATTTTTTTGTCCATATTAAGAGTTTCATCTCTTCTTACTGCTCATTTGGAAATATTTTTAAAATGCTTAAAAACGTTTTTTGTGAAAATGTTTATGAAATTAACCCTTAATAAAAGTACAAATTAATTATGAAAAATAGTTAAAGAAGCACTAGTTATTTTAAAAATATTTTCACACGATTCTTTATATGAAGCCAAAGAAGGTAAGGGATTGACATTGATTAAGTAGTATACCATAATACCGTTTTCTTCTTTATTTTAATTTTTATTTTTCTTGTTGAAGTAAAGAAACGCACGTAGTGACGTTCTTGTTTGATGTGATATTTCCAATTACCCATGGTCTTCTCTTAAACTAATAACTTAAACAAATTAAAAATTAATTTATACAAATCTAAAACAAAGTGGCCAGTTCATCTAATTTACAGCTAAATTGGGTATATTGATGGAATATTTTAAGGATATATTTAATTTAGATGATCCAAATGGTATTGTTATGACGGATGCGGAAGATGAAAACAATTATATGTAATTTATGTTTTGTAATATTAACATATATACGCGTTTCAGGTGTTGTGTTCGATTTATTCGTTAAATCCCACGCTTGAAAAGATAAGAAAGTAGCATCCTAATCACATTTCCAATTGGCCGGCAGACAGTTGAGCATGGACATATTCTGCATCAACAAACTCGATCATCTTGTTAATAGATATCCAACTAATTGGTCGGTTACCAATTTTTAATTTGTTGCTCTTTTTTCTTGTAGTGTTGATTATAAATGGGATATAACTTGGGAATTGTTATTAGCACTCCAAAAATCTTATTCTACATTCCTTATAAGTGTATTTTTCTTTTTAATTACAGAAAATTTAAAGTGTCAAATGAAATTTTTGGAGTGCTAATAACAATTATCTATTTCTTACACCATATTTCACTAATGGCATGACTGCTTACACTTGAAGAGAAAAACTTGGGTGTACGTAACCAAATTATACCCTCCTCGATCTTTTGATCGCTCTCTCACTCATTACATAACCAAATCACGTATTGGGTAAGATAGAAAAAAAATATGCCTAATTATATGGAAGAATCTCCCTCCTTGCGTGACTTAATTTATAATTATACTTTAGGAGAAAAATTAAGGGAATTGTTATTGTCACTTCAAAAATCTCATTCTACATTCCAAACTTTCTATATTTGGAAAGAAAAATACACTTGTGAGGAGTGTAAAATGAGATTTTTAGAGTGCTAATAACACTTCCCAAAATTAACTTGAACATAATATTGGGTTCTATCATGCTCAATCTTAATCTATATCTTATTCATTGTATAACTAAATCACATAATGAGTGACATAAAAGAAAAATATATACCTAACTATAAGAATCTCCCTACACATTTGAGGAAAACAACAATTACTTTATTTAGATGATACTTGTTGAGACTTAAGAGTATTAATTCCACATTGGAGAACCAAGAGAACTTTGCATATGCTTATAAGGAATTGAGCTACTCCCATTGGTTGATAAGCATGTTGTTCCATATGTGAAGCCCAACAGCAACACATGCTCTACGTCATTCAATTTGTGTTGCCCACATAGGTTTGAGAATTCGCCGCACGTGAGGAGCCTTGTTGAAGGTTTTAATCTTACATTGAAGAAATAAAGGACATTGCATATATTTATAAAAAAATGAGTTACTCTCTATACATATTACTAATTAATTTTATAGTAGAACTTTAACTTTCTTCCGTTCACATAACACTTGATATCAGTATAGCTTTCAGTTGTGAATGTAAAAGAAAAAAGTTCCTAAATCATTAAAAGTAAATATGGCAGTGACTTTAATTTTTTCAAATAACATATATTTGGACAGGACTAATCAGTAATCACCAACTTGAACAATTCTTTCTTGTACGCTTTGTTATACTTCAATATGGGGGAATTTATTTTGCATGTAAAGGTAGGAATAAAGGCAAATTTGAAGAGAAGAAGATTTAAAACACCCATAATATTGGGTTTCCCACTTGAAACATCTTTAATTTTTTTTAGTGGTGCTATTTACACACATTATTTCACTTTTCGCACTCTTATCAATTTCTGGTTATCGGATCGATTGAATTAAAAAATATTAAATGACATAAATTAACCAAAATTATGTCAAAAGTAAAAATGAGTGGGTGGATAACACAACCTTTTTTTAAAAAAAAATTTCAAGACCACATCAGTCATATATTAACTGTCTTCAAGCTCAACCACCCAATTATTTTCTAATAACAGTGGTTGTTTTTAAGCATGAAGATGATCTGTATACTTACTTTAGAAAGAGTGGGATCAATCCAGAAAGAATTGGATCAAATCCATCTTTCCTGGAAATTAATAGCTAATTAACTTGATATTAACTTTTTGCACACAATCTAACTTAAAACACATTGCGTGCAAAAATTGATTACATGAATATTATTTTTAAGTTACTAAATGTATTCTAATTGTTGCTTCATGCTTGATGAGTTTTATAAGTCGAAAATTGAGTACGCTAACGAGCATATACAAACAAACTATGAAGAAGACCTTATTAATTGAAACAAAAGAGAGCACTACAAATTTGCCAAGATGGCTACATAACCCGTAAAAGTACATGTTGTAAGACCGAGTTACAAATTATTGTATACATAGAAGACTAATCTAAACCTAATAGGTGATGAGTCCATATTAGACTATATATTTTATCCTAATCTTAGTATTAGTTTATTGGTTATTTTGGTAGAATTTTGATACTTTGTTATGTAATTTCAATGTAGGACATTCGACATCCTCTGGAGAAAAAAGTGATCAAATGGGTGAATTTTGGAGTGATTCCAATTGGAGGATGTTCGTGAGTGTTTCAAGATAATTGTATCAAAATTCCAGATTTTTCTACTAAGTCGTTTGATCGTGGCAATGAAATAAAGGCCCAACACACAGCTTCTAGACGTTTTGGGTATTTTGAAGGTCAAGATGACATATTTTGAGGAAGATTCCTTCTGAAGATTTGTAGATGACGTCTCAAGCTCTAAAAAGAGACATTTTGAGACTAAATCGGAGTTGATTTGGTCAATAGAAAGACTGATTTTATGAGAAGTCCGAATTTCATTTTAAATATGAAACCTTTTATTTTCTGGTTTATTATTTTATTATGTTTCCTAGTTTTATTCCAGACCTTTTAGGGTTTTATTTTGTAGTAGTATAAATAAAGATATTTAGCCATTAGGGTTTGAAGGAAAGGAGAGGAGAACACGCGCATTACTTTAGAGAGCTTTGGAAGTTTATTTTCAAGGTGTTTTCTTTCCATGTTCTTAATAATATTTTGCTTATGATTGTACATAACTAAGTTCTTTTGCTAGGGCGAAGCCTTGAGCCTTAGCATGAATATGTGATTTTATTAATTTGCTTATGAATGGATACATGCTTAATTTGAATTATTAATCACCGTGATTAAACTATCTAATTGTCTTAGTGATTCGCGACCATTAGGGTTTTTAGACAAGTAATTTAATGCAATTTATGTTGGAACATCACTTTGAAATTGAGAAGGGCTTCTAGTGATTAGTAATTGTAAGTTCACTTAAGGTTAAGGCGAACATTACGCTCTTAAGGGTTGCATGGTTTTTCAAAGGGTTTTCACGAAGCTTAATGAGTCTTGCATGTTTATATTTGATCTGAATATCACAGACAGATTACATGTTAGATATTCGTTTTCCCTTGAACATCGCGAGGAAAATATGCATTAGGAAAACCTAAACCTTCAAAGCATGTTTGTGAAAATTCATAAGTAATTGGTAAAATTGCATAGGATTGTTAATGGCGACGGTAGAATCCTAGTGTTTAAATTGTTTTTCAAAACCTTTGTCTTTTGCTTTCTTTACTTTGTCAATAATTTAATTGTTTTTATTTTAAATTCGTTTTTATTATTTTAAATCTCAAAATCAATAATTTTCAAACTTTGTTTTAAATAATTAATTAATAGTTGATGTTAAATACAAATTATTCATTCAATCCTTGTGGAAAACGACATTGCTTGAGCTGCTATACTACGATAACATTGTACTTTTGCAAGTATTTTTAAGTGTTTTTATCCCTATTTTTGCAAGTGGTAAAAATCCTATCAATAGGCAAGGAAATGAAACCCTAATTTTAACGGACTAGGGTAAAAAAACCAAATATTAAAATAAACCGGTATTTTCCAACATTCTATTCATTTTATTGACAATTCATTGGTGCATTTAAATGATGTAAAGAACTTGTAACTCAAGTAAATAAGAGTATATTTAGTTATTTACTCATACACTCAAACAGTATTGTCTTCTATTCTCCCTTCTTTATATCACTTTTATAAAAAGAAAACGAAAGTTACGTACGTTTCTACACTTCTGCAGTAGCATAGATTCTATGTAAAGATCAAGGTATATTTATAACCGTCTGTTGCACTGTGTGCATCGATGCTGCCATTTTTCCAACTCCAGAACAAACAACTTACAAATTCGTCAAGATTGAACACGGTGAATTCTTGCTAATATAATATATATCCATTGGAATTTGGTTCTTAATGCTTGTGGTTTTGGTCCTCAATGATATTATTAACCAATATCAGCTTGATAAAGGCAAGGGGGCACACTCCAGTCCAGTGCTACTTGATTATGTCCACCCTGGTGGACATGATCAATTTTAATTTGCTTGCTTGGAGCTATATATTCCTCCTTCTAATTGGTTTTGTTAATGCATTGCTGTCTACACTCTACAAGAAGGGTTTGACAGCATGAATCTCACAAGTATTGCACAAGAGCTTAAAATATATACCTTTTTGCGATCGTCAAGTGATTGGATATTAGACAAGACTTTTCACTAGATTGCTCAAGGATAACACATGCTTCAACGTCACATTACTCACTTATTAGACTCAAGATGTAATACACTTGAGGTAGCGTGAATGAGATAATTAAAGTAGCTAGCTAGTAGTGCATGTCAGGCCTCTATAAACTTGTGGGCCTCTTCTGTTGGAAGTATGCCCACAAAGCCACTCATTTGATGTAATAGCTTTTTGGAATACTTATTGTGTTAAACTTTTATATGTTTAATAAAGGGCAAAAGCTTATTGTTAATCACTATTTATAGTATCTTGTGTTTAAGCAATAAGGGAATCCAAGGAATGTATTTGATCTAAGAGACAAGTGATTTAAGTTAGTTAAATTAACGAGACCTTTCTCTTATGTTCATTCCTAAAACGTTCCTAGCCATAGGATTGCCAATTGGGCATTGACAATCCGCTAAGGTTAGTATGTGTTATGTCGACTCAAGCGTGAGTATGAACTAGTCTCAAGTCATTTGGTGTTGGACACTAAGGCAAACATATAGGTGCTCGAAAGAGTAATCGAGTACACTGAACAACGATCAAACGAGAGTTCGAACATACATGTCATGTGAGAACTCAATAGTTGCAATATGCAAAGTAGTCCTTTGACCTGAGGCATCATTGATGTCTAATGGTTAGGTCCTTGATCTTTGATTATGTCAACGGCATTCCATTGGAGTGTCCACGGCATTGTTGGGGTCAAGCTATCTAGTCATGTAGGCATATGAATGCACAACAAGGGATCTCTAACCTTCCATGGTGGAAGGAGAATACTCTAAGATATGATTCGAGAGTCTTTGGCCAAAGCATATGAATATGACTAAGGAAGGTTGTTCCAAATCTTATTCAATTGAATCATATAGAGAAATATCACATTGGATAGTAGACATGAAACAAACTATCACTTAAACAATGTGATTAAGAGTATTGTATTAGAGAAGGACCGTATTGCATTGTAGTTGTAACTGGATAGGTTCTCCAACCACTTCTACTTAGCTTGGGTAACCATGACATGCTGCTAGGCGTCACCCATGGTTTGTGGAAGCCCTAAAGATTAGCAAATACTAATTTTAAGGGAGAATTGAAATGTGGTTTCAATTCACAATCGATCGTTAAGAGTAACATCGCCCACTACCTCGCTAATTGGAACCTAATGGATCGTACACCGAGTAAGGATATAAGTGAAGAAATTATATGAAATGGATAAGCAATTAAATGGTTTAATTGAAGAATGGTCAAGATTAATTAAATAGTTAATTAATTATACGAAACGTTCGTATTGGGCGTTTAAGTTAGTTTTGGGCTTCGGGGCACAAAAACGTTTTGGTCCACAAGGCCCATTATGTTTAAGTTGTATGACAACTAAAACAAAATGGGCAATTAAGCCCAATAACAACATATGGCCATAAGGGTGAGGGGTAGCAAACTTGTATTAATTACAAGTTTGCCACTCACATGAAATGAAGTGTAAAATCAACATTATAGCTTGGTTTTCACATTAGGGGTTTTCTAATAGAATTTGGGTGAAACCTATTCTCTCATTTTTCTACATAGAGGCCGGCCACCTTAGGGGAAGAACATCTAGCAATCTTTCTTCCCTAAGTCATCCATTTCATCTTCACACAACATCTTTGGTGTGGAGACTTAGAGACACCAAACTTTTGGTGTTTTGGAGAACAAATCCTCAAATCCTCAAAGAAGAAAAAGGAGCACTAAAAGGGAGGAAAACACAAGGAAGATCCAAGGAGCAAGGAGGTGACTTGAAGGCCCTCCACTTGGGTGAATCCCTTGTGCAATCAAGGATGAGCTTCAAGGGTAAAGAATCTCTAAATTCTTATTCTCTTTAATATTGTTAAAGAGTCTTATGGTTCACCATATACTAGGCTTTGAAAGTCATGGGTTTTATGAATTGTTTTTGAATGCATGCCTACTTTAAAGTGTTATTAGTATGCCTATGTATTCAAATGTTCATGCATGTTCTTAGCTAGGACAAAATTTTTCCTTCAAGTGGTATCAAGAGCCTAGGCCTAGTTTATGGTGGATCCTTTTGGGTTTTGTGATTTTTCATATTTTGTGATTTAAGTGTTGTAAATGTTACAAGCTTTGTTCTTGCTTTGAATATAAATTTTACTTGAAAATTTAGCATCTCAAATGTTGTAGATGTATTTCATTAAAGCATGAATAATGGAACTAAAAGTTGGTGCCAAGTGTTTTGGGATTTTCGGCCAAATCCAAAGGGTGATTTTTTGGGTTCGTGTTAGGCTTGTTAAAATGGTTTTAAAGTGCTTTTTGGAACCCCTAAGTACCCTAGGATATTAACCCTCTTTTGAGTTGTGAAAATTTGAGTTTTTGGTGAAAGAAAACATCCATGGAGCTATTATGAGTTTTCATGTATGTTCTTCATATTTCTTGAAGTTCTTATCAAGAACAAAAAGTTTTGAAGTTTTGATTCAAAAGTTTTATGTTTTACATAAAGTTTTGATTATTAGTTGATGGGTGATGATTATTGGTGAGAAATGATTAAATGGCTTTAATTATGTCAAAGATATATTTTTGAATATTAGTTGATGGATGATGATTGTTGGTAAGAAATGATTAAATGGTTTTAATTATATCAAAGATATATTTTCTTTTCAAACCATCCCCACCATCTTTAATCTCACCCACCAAAATCCACTTACAAAATTCTTTTTATCAAAAATCTCTATAACAACTATCCTTGGCCGGCCACCCCTCTAGTGGGGTGCTTTTGTGCAATTAAATAAAGTTTTGATACTTTTGTGTATTTGTATTTTGGCCCAAAAGTTTGTGTTTTTGCAAAATGGCCCAAATAAAATGAGAACAAAAATTGTTTTGTCTCTTTAATGAGAATTGGATTTTCATTATATTTAGTTCCATTTAAATCAATTCTATGGATCCAAAAACCAATTGTTTAAAGTTGCTTTCTTAGTTAATTTAGTTAATTAAGAAAAGGGTGATTATGAACCAAAGGCCTCGATAATTGAGCTATGTGATTGGCCGATTTACATTATGAATGATTGGGTTTTAAGTAATGTAGATTTGAATGTAATTTGATTAATTCAAGTTGTTGTAAAGGGCATAAGCCCATTATTTGTTTTGTAAAAGGGCATAAGCCCTTCTTATTATTTCATGTATTCCTCTTTGTTTATATGTATGCAAATTGGAATAGTTGGGTCCAACGCCCAATAGGAAATAACGGTTTAATTGGATTAAACGCGTAACTAAAATCAACAACTATCTACCTTAAACCCAAGGTCCAACACAAGGCTCGTGTTGGATCAAATCAAACGGTTCATAATCATCCTAAAACCTAATATGACTATATAGTCCATATGAGGATGCAATGCGTTCGTTAGTAGTTCCATATAGTCTCGCTTGTTTCAACGAAACAGTGGGAGTATTATATGCTACTAAATCATATTAACTTGGACCAATAGTTATGATAGGGCCATGTTCTTTTAATATGATTAAAATGTTTTTGATGTAGCCCAAAACTACTCCCTCAACAAACGAATATTAAGTTGATAAACGAGAGATGTTTTGAACATTTCTTCGTAGGCCTTCCACCGTGGTGGGCTCCAATCGTTTGTGACTCATGCACCGGCTTCACCCTATAATGGGGAAGTACAAAGTATGGGCTTACATCCAGGAGGAGTCCATAAACATATGATGAGGTGAGTGTAGACAACGAGTATGACCAACATGATATAATTCTGAGGTTGTGCTTGAACCTCTACATAAACTAAGCATGGTGGGAATAACTTAACTAAGTGCAATGGTGCCAACATGATATAATTCTGAGGCATTCATTCTCTAGAGGCCAAACTAGATGGGTAATTACAAGAGTTGTAAATGACTAAAGTGTTATTCTCTCATCATTATTTTTGCTAACCAACATGATATAATTCTGAGGTGGGCTTGGTAATGGTGAGTCTCCCATACCCCGCTAAGAGTTCAACATAACTCTCGGATTCTATTGAGGGATATGGAATTTGCCAAAAATAGTGGGTGGTACTATTTGATTCAAGACCCAATCAAGTAGTTAATCAACAATCTAATACGATTTCTGTTATGTTATGTAGTTAACGACATGCCTAAAATACTACCCACCATTATACTTGACAAAATGGCCCAAGACTTTTTCCTTGCATATCTCTCGGATGATTTCACTAAGTTTATTGTAAACTATAAAGTGAATAGATTCGATCATACTTTTAACGAGATGATTGACATGTGCTGTAAATTTGAAAAATGTTTCAAAAAGGACAGTGGGAGTGAGAATGCAAAAACAAGGAAAAGGTTACATAAGAAGAAGGCAAAGAAATCCAAAGGAACATGCTTTCATTGTGGAAAGGATGAACGTTGGAAGAAGAAATACAGGGTGCGCATTGCGAGCCTTATGACACGAACTTTTGAAGAGACTATTTCGGTCATAGAAAGTGCTTTTACAGTGAGCTCCAATTCCTGGATATTTGATTCAGGCGCTAGTCAACATATCTGTAATACGATGCAGGGACTAGTAGGGAGCAAGACACTACGCAATGGGGAGATGGTTGTGCGAGTTGGGAACGGCGCTAAAATCTCTGCAAAAGCAATAGGCACCTATATGCTTAACCTACCCTCTGGGGAAGTCCTGGAACTTAAAAATTGTTTATATTTTCCTTCATGTATAAAGAATTTGATTTCTATCTCTAAGCTTTTACGAGATGGGCACTCAGTATTGTTTGACAAAATGAGTTGCACTTTATACTTGAACGGTCGTATTATCTCTCATGGTAATATGATAGAGGGACTTTTTCACCTAGAGACGAATAGTGGGATGCACTGTATTAAAAGCGGGAATACCTCAAAACCCAAAAGGGCTAGAGAAGAAGTTAACCAAGTTAGACTTTGGCATCTTAAACTTGGACATGTAAACCAGGATAAGAATCGCAAGATGTCGAAAGATGGATATCTTGGCCCATTAGGTAATGACCTCATGGGAACTTGTGAACCTTGTCTACTGGGGAAGATGACCAAATCTCCATTCACTGGGAAAGGAGAGCGTGCCACTGAAATTCTAGGGTTAATCCACACTGACGTATGTGGACCTATGTCTACTACGTCGAGAGGAGACTTCTCCTACTATATCACATTCACCGACGATCACTCTCGGTTTGGCTATTTGTATCTTATGAAGTACAAGTCAGAATCCTTTGAAAGGTTCAAAGAATTCAAGAATGAAGTTGAGAAGCAAACTGGGAAACAGATAAAGACCCTAAGATCGGATCGAGGGGGTGAATATCTGAGTAATGAGTTCCTAGATTATCTCAAAGAGTGTGGAATTGTATCACAGTGGACTCCACCAGGAACTCCTCAACATAACGGAGTTTCTGAGAGGAGAAACTGAACCTTGATGAACATGGTTCGTTCTATGATGAGTTCCGCTGATCTACCAATATCATTCTGGGGATATGCACTACACACAGCAGCTTATTTGCTGAATGCAGTGCCTTCTAAATCTGTTCCACAAACACCATATGAGATATGGTATGGAAAGAAGCCAAGTCTTAAACATCTTAAGATTTGGGGTTGTCCAGCATACGTTAAGAAACAAGATGCTGGAAAGCTTGAAGCGAGATCCGTTAAATGCTATTTTGTGGGGTATCCTAAACAAACCTATGGATACGAATTCTATCACCCTGACGACCAGAAAGTCTTTGTCGCCAGAACTGCTATATTCATGGAGGATGAATTAGTTCTTAAAGGAACTAGCAAGATAGAATTGAAGGAAATTAATGAGATTAATGATGAACCACAAACAAGCACTCGACAAGTTGACAACCCTGTTCCTGAACCCCTAGCTCCACGTAGATCTGAACGGGTTAATAAGCCACCTAGGAGGTATGGCTTAGACAAAGACTTTGGGGAATTGTACCTTCTAGGTGACAATGACACAAAGGAAGACCCTAGAGACTACATTGAGGCAATGTCCGACATTGACTCAAAGAGATGGCAAGAGGCCATGAAATCCGAGATGGATTCCATGTATCAAAATCAAGTCTGGACTCTTGTAGACCCTCCAGAAGGTATAGTACCTGTTGGAAACAAATGGATCTTCAAGAGGAAAATAGGCGTTGATGGGAACGTGGAGACTTATAAGGCTAGACTAGTAGCCAAAGGTTACAGGCAACGAGAAGGGATTGACTATGAAGAAACTTTCTCTCCTGTAGCCATGATTAAGTCCATTCGGATTTTGCTTGCTATAGCTGCGTACCATGATTATGAAATCTGGCAAATGGATGTGAAGACAGCCTTTCTGAACGGCTACCTAGAGGAAGAGCTTTATATGGCTCAACCCGAAGGTTTCGTGTCCAAGTCTGAAAAGACTAAGGTATGCAAGCTTCAAAGGTCCATTTATGGACTTAAGCAAGCCTCCAGGAGCTGGAACATTCGTTTTGATAACTGAAATCAAATCGTTTGGTTTTACTCAAAACGAAGACGACAATTGTGTTTATCAAAAAGTTGTTGGGGAAGCAGTTGTATTCCTAGTGTTATATGTAGACGACATATTACTATTCGGGAATGACACTGCAGTACTTTCTTCTGTAAAAGTGTGGTTGTCCAAAACCTTCCACATGAAAGATTTAGGAGATGCATCTTATGTACTTGGGATAAAGCTCTATCGTGATAGATCCAGAAAATTAATTGGATTATCCCAATCTATGTACATTGATAAGGTGCTAAGTAGGTTCCAGATGGAGCAATCTAAGAAAGGTATTCTTCCTGTAGGACATGGAATTCATCTTTCTAAGTCCATGGGACCTAAGACTCCTGAAGAGATACGGCATATGAATATGATTCCTTATGCTTCCGCCATAGGAAGTCTTATGTATGCCATGATATGCACAAGGCCTGATATCGCATATGCTGTGAGCATTACTAGTCGATATCAATCTAACCCAGGATCAGAACACTGGGCAGCTGTCAAGACGGTCCTTAAGTACTTAAGAAGAACTAAGGACATGTTCCTCGTTTATGGAGGAGCGACAGAGTTGCGAGTGGAAGGCTATACAGACGCAGATTTCCAATCTGACGTCGATGATAGAAGTTCTAACTCCGGATATGTATTCACTCTGAATGGTGGGGCTGTCAGCTGGAAAAGCAAGAAACAAAGTGTAATTGCTGATTCCACGACAGAGGCTGAATATGTCGCTGCAGCTGAAGCCGGCAAAGAAGCGTTCTGGATGAAGAAGTTCATCAATGAACTTGGAGTGGTTCCAACCATTACATCACCAGTAACTTTGTACTGTGATAATAGTGGGGCGATAGCTCAAGCCAAGGAACCCAGGGCATATCAAAAGAACAAGCATTTTGATAGGCGCTTTAATATCATTAGAAGATATGCTGCCGAGGGGAAAGTTAACATCCTCAAAGTTGCTTCAGCCGATAACGTAGCAGATCCACTAACGAAGCCAATGTCTCAAATCCAACTTGACCGTCATATGGAAAAGATGGGTATTAGATACATGGGAAGATGGCTTTGAGTGCAAGTGGGAGATTGTTGGAAGTATGCCCACAAAGCCACTCATTTGATGTAATAGCTTTTTGGAATACTTATTGTGTTAAACTTTTATATGTTTAATAAAGGGCAAAAGCTTATTGTTAATCACTATTTATAGTATCTTGTGTTTAAGCAATAAGGGAATCCAAGGAATGTATTTGATCTAAGAGACAAGTGATTTAAGTTAGTTAAATTAACGAGACCTTTCTCTTATGTTCATTCCTAAAACGTTCCTAGCCATAGGATTGCCAATTGGGCATTGACAATCCGCTAAGGTTAGTATGTGTTATGTCGACTCAAGCGTGAGTATGAACTAGTCTCAAGTCATTTGGTGTTGGACACTAAGGCAAACATATAGGTGCTCGAAAGAGTAATCGAGTACACTGAACAACGATCAAACGAGAGTTCGAACATACATGTCATGTGAGAACTCAATAGTTGCAATATGCAAAGTAGTCCTTTGACCTGAGGCATCATTGATGTCTAATGGTTAGGTCCTTGATCTTTGATTATGTCAACGGCATTCCATTGGAGTGTCCACGGCATTGTTGGGGTCAAGCTATCTAGTCATGTAGGCATATGAATGCACAACAAGGGATCTCTAACCTTCCATGGTGGAAGGAGAATACTCTAAGATATGATTCGAGAGTCTTTGGCCAAAGCATATGAATATGACTAAGGAAGGTTGTTCCAAATCTTATTCAATTGAATCATATAGAGAAATATCACATTGGATAGTAGACATGAAACAAACTATCACTTAAACAATGTGATTAAGAGTATTGTATTAGAGAAGGACCGTATTGCATTGTAGTTGTAACTGGATAGGTTCTCCAACCACTTCTACTTAGCTTGGGTAACCATGACATGCTGCTAGGCGTCACCCATGGTTTGTGGAAGCCCTAAAGATTAGCAAATACTAATTTTAAGGGAGAATTGAAATGTGGTTTCAATTCACAATCGATCGTTAAGAGTAACATCGCCCACTACCTCGCTAATTGGAACCTAATGGATCGTACACCGAGTAAGGATATAAGTGAAGAAATTATATGAAATGGATAAGCAATTAAATGGTTTAATTGAAGAATGGTCAAGATTAATTAAATAGTTAATTAATTATACGAAACGTTCGTATTGGGCGTTTAAGTTAGTTTTGGGCTTCGGGGCACAAAAACGTTTTGGTCCACAAGGCCCATTATGTTTAAGTTGTATGACAACTAAAACAAAATGGGCAATTAAGCCCAATAACAACATATGGCCATAAGGGTGAGGGGTAGCAAACTTGTATTAATTACAAGTTTGCCACTCACATGAAATGAAGTGTAAAATCAACATTATAGCTTGGTTTTCACATTAGGGGTTTTCTAATAGAATTTGGGTGAAACCTATTCTCTCATTTTTCTACATAGAGGCCGGCCACCTTAGGGGAAGAACATCTAGCAATCTTTCTTCCCTAAGTCATCCATTTCATCTTCACACAACATCTTTGGTGTGGAGACTTAGAGACACCAAACTTTTGGTGTTTTGGAGAACAAATCCTCAAATCCTCAAAGAAGAAAAAGGAGCACTAAAAGGGAGGAAAACACAAGGAAGATCCAAGGAGCAAGGAGGTGACTTGAAGGCCCTCCACTTGGGTGAATCCCTTGTGCAATCAAGGATGAGCTTCAAGGGTAAAGAATCTCTAAATTCTTATTCTCTTTAATATTGTTAAAGAGTCTTATGGTTCACCATATACTAGGCTTTGAAAGTCATGGGTTTTATGAATTGTTTTTGAATGCATGCCTACTTTAAAGTGTTATTAGTATGCCTATGTATTCAAATGTTCATGCATGTTCTTAGCTAGGACAAAATTTTTCCTTCATCTTCGGCATCCCAAGTAAACTACACAATAGAGAAGAGTAATGGAGCTGCTTCATTTCAATATGGTTCATTTAATAATGGGGAATTTTCCTCTCCAGATCTTCAAGTCCTGAGTCAGCATATTCAAAAATCTAGGTTGTTTAAAGAAGGAAGAGAGAGATTCAAACTTAGTTTGTGTAAGGTTAGCTAGTGAGATGGACAAATAGGGACTATAGGATTTTCAATTAGTGATCTGGATCTCTGAGTCCGCCAACTCCGAACATATAGATGATTGATCCAAAAAGGATCTCAATTCGTTAAGGGTTTGCTGATGGCTGATGCTACCATTGAACTATAGAAGGGGACAATACCATTATTGAAGCAGAGGACCCAAAAGGGTCCATAACTCCGTGTATTTGAGGCTCCACCATTTGCTTTTTGATACCCCAATTTGGAAGAACAGGGTGAACAGCTCCCCCATCATCCGTTTTTTTCTGCAGAATCTTTCAGCAGATTTAGAAACAAAGCAAATTATTTTCCTCATGATCAAAGAAAAAGCAACTACACTTCTTAGATCATCCAACTACCTCTTTAATTACCATCCCCACCATTACCAATCACCAACAGTTGCCTTGGAGCCATATATGGCAGCTCTCACTATTTAAACAGTCCTTTCATTTGGAAAGAGATTCTCTCCGAATCTCTTCCACCAAAACCCACGGATCAAGTGATATGGACCTTTGAAATTTGATCCAACAGCTAAAATTATTATAACTTTTAAAAGGGGACCTTTGTTTTTAGTCATTGGATCAAATTTCAAGAGCTTGGAGTGGACTTTGGTGGAAGAGATCCGTAAAAGATCTCTTTCCCTTCCATTTCTCCAACTTTCATTCATTTGGTTCCCTTAAGTAGGTCAATAAATGTCATTCAGTACTACGATCTGGTGGTATTCTTCTTCACTTGGAAGTGAACTCTCACTATTTAAACAGTCCTTACATTTCTCCAACTTCTCATTTATTTGGTTCCATTAAGTAGGTCAATAAAGGTCATCCAATACTACGATCTTGTGGTATTCCTCTTCACTTGGAAGTGAGAGGTCTTATGTTTGAATCTCGTGAATGGTGAATTTGATACCAAATTAGGTTATCCATTGTGTGGCTTAACCGAACCCCTCATTCCCCTAGTGTAAAAATATTGATATACTCAAAAGTAGGTCAATAAAGGTACATGCATGGAGGTAATGGAATATGCTATATCTCCTACTGGTTAAGACTTTAAAAAAAGAAAAAAAAAAAAAAGAGTAAATTAAGGGTGGTACTATCGACACATCTCTTTTTTTGCTTCCCTACACTCCTCTCAATTTTGTTGAATGTTAATTACGAGATTGAGTACAATACTTATACTTATTTAATATAAGGGTTATTTTGGTTCCGGTCCTTTATGAACCTAATCATTAGATTGAAACCTTATTTGTTTAAATATTTTGATCAAGGTCCTTAACATCATTTAAAAGGTTTAACTCATGCATTTATGCATTTAATGTTCCACAAATTATGAAATTTAAACAAATTGAAATAATATTTTTAAAATATAATAAATACTTAAAAATAAATATTAGAATAATATTGTTCTTCACAAATTATATAAAGAAAATAATCTACCCACAAAATTAAGAACATATTTTAAAAAATAACTACTAACATATTTTAAAACTTTAAAATACATATAATTAGCATGGGTACATTTAGCAAAATTAAAAATGGGCACAAATAAATTAAAAAATATGGGTACAAATACAAATAAAACTTTAAAAAATATGAGCACAAAAAGAAATTAATATATGAGTACAATTTAAAACTAAAAAAAAAAAATTGGTACAAATGAAAAAGGGTTGCAAATTAAAAATGGGTACAAACTAAAAATAAAAATATATGACAAAAAATTTAGCCATAAATATAAATATACCATGTGATGACCCGTCCCAAATTAATACATACATTTTCTCCCCGAGTGTGTAAAGTGACGAATATGCCCTCGTTGGCCTTATGATGTGGATGTACATATCTAGTTTTAAATTATTTTCTCTCTCCATCATAATTAAATCGTACTCGGTGTCACGAGCGCGTTGACGCGAGTTAGGGTCGAATAAGTTTCTAACGCAAAAGTTGAGAGATTCAAGAACGAGAATGGGTAGAATTATATTTTAGGGTGGATTATATCTATTTTTGTCCACCAATCACCTTAATTCCTACTTTATTAGGCCCAATTAGATTTTGGGGTTGATTTCACTTTTCTTTGGCCCACTTAACATAACTCTTTCTCCCTCTACTATGGTTGTGTTCTACTCTTCAAGAGCTTCGAATTCGTATAAATTTCATGAATTTTGGTTGAGAAATGAAGAAGATATTGAACTTTGAAAATTTTCCAAAAACTGACAAACCAGATGGCGGTCGGCGGCGAACTCCGGCTAGTCACCGGAGAAGAAGGAGCATATTTCGTTAATTTTAACGGAATATTCTAACAGCATCAAGTAATTGTAACGGAATATTATACTATTTTAACGGAATATTCCGTAACGCCGTTAGGGGTTCCGTCGGTGTGCCAGGCACATGTGGCCGTGCCTTAGCCAGCACGTGAAGGCGCGTGTGATGTCCAAAAATTATTCTAAAAATATGGGAGTGTTCGTGGTGTTGAGTAGATCACGTTGGTATATTCAAACACCCCATTTGAGCAACGTATGAGAACTTCAACCTAAGTTTTGTTTTTGTGCTATTGAATTAATGTTAAATTAGTTATTTCGCATATAGGTGAGACATATCCCGAGGACGAACGTGGACAAGCGAGGTTAGGGGGCTATGATCTTGCTACTTATCAGTGAGTGGGCATTTGTTATATATATATATATATATATATATATATAAATATATTATGGTTTCTAGAACGTTTCTTTTAAAATGATTTATGCTTTGAATGCCATGTCGTATACGAGTTGCATTTTAAGTGTTGCATTGTTATAAAATGAGAGTTATATTGTTTGATGTTGTGGACGCTCAGGTAAGCTTCATGTGATTGAAAGGGTTGTATTGCATTGGTGTACATACATTTGTTGAGAGCTCATTATGGTTGTACCCCAGTATTAGTGCTCCCGCCTGGGGTTAGGGCCAGCCTTCAAGTGATTGTTCACCTCCCGCACCGCACGCTCACCTTGGATCCAAGTCTGGTGCCAGCCTGTTGTACATATCACAATAGGTGGTTTTGACTCGTAGATGACCCGGGATATATCGCACAGCCTTCACATGATTGTAGCACTTGAGTGTAAGTATTTATACCCAGCCTGTCGTACAGGTCACATTAGGTGACTCCGACTCGTGTGCTAGCCTAGATTGATGAGCTATAAATCTAGTCGTACAAGTCACGTTATGTGATTTTATATTGGTTTCACACTTGGCTTACATTTATTATTGCTGAGATATTATGACATGACATACTTTAGTTTTGCGATGATCTTGTGTATTGGTTTCCATACCTATGTAGTATTATTTTCTGGAAACTATATGGGTTTTACAGAGAGGGGTTATTATTTTCAGAAAAGATAAATATGTTTTCAAATGCTTTGTTTTTGCCCACTCACCCTTCTGTTTTGCACCCTTCCAAGTTCTAGGTAGCTGATCATCCTTGGTGGCTCACGAGGACTTCACGGCGGTTATGACGTCTCCATAAATAAGTAGGGACCTTCTCCCTATTTGTATAATTAGTAGTTGGTTCGATTGTACTTTCGCTTACCTATGCTCTCATATGTGTGTATCTTATACTTGATCACTTTCACATGCTTATATTTTATCTCTAGCTTAAGTAGGTTTAGTTTTGGTTTTTATTTAGAAGTGTTTTTCTATTATTATCACTTCTATTGCGCATGTGGCTACGTCACCCTCACGTGACGGCCAACATGCCTCGACTCTGGTTGGGGTGTGTCATACCAAATATAACATTAGAAATGAATATATTTAGAAATAAAAAATATTTTATTATTGAAATAATTAATGATGTTTATTAAAATTTAAGGACATTGATAAAAAATTGAAAATGAATAAGATTTTAATTAATGGAGTAGCAAAAAGAAAGATGGGAACCTAATTTCTCCTTAATATAATTTTCATCTAACTGTCAGATATAATTTATGTGAATATACGTAATTAATACAATCACCATCGGACTCTTAAAAATGATGATTATACCAAATAAATGTAATTATTGTAAACAAATTTAACATGACCAAAATAAAATCGAAAACAAGTGCCCTTGTCATAATTAGTCCCCTAGAAATTCAACTTCACCAGAGAATCAATATGTGAAAAAATATCTACCTTAATTTGCCAGCCAAATTACAAACACTTCACATCAAGGAATATGAAAACTGAAATTCCTAACTGGAGTTCTATTTTTTTAATCCCATTTGCCCTACTGGGGTTCCTGTTATAACCAACTAATGCAAGTTTTGATAACTAGGAATTCCAGTCATCATTTACTTCCATGACTGCCTAGCTCACTCAAATTGTTCTTGTTGTTGGGAGTTGAATTTTCTTCCCTCCTCTCAATTTTCTCTTCTTTTTTTTTTCTCTTATCAGAGAAGGTAAAACAAGTTTCTTAATTTTGAGTGTTTAAATAAGAGAAAAGGGAGGAGAGGAAAAAATGGAAGGGGAGAGAATCTAAATCCTTGTTTTTGCGCGAGTGATAGAGAAAGGGAGATGGTTTATCAATCCTCTAATAATTTTGATTGTTGATGTCATACTGATGAGAGGCTGAAAGTGACATTAATTATTGTCAAACATTTGATGATCATAATTTTGTTAATGATCATCCACTCCACCAATAATCCAATTAATTAATTAGTAAATTATAAGGTTTTTTTTTAATCACAAATAGTCTCTGAAATTGACTCATTCTATCAAGATGGTCTCTAAAATAAAAAATCGATCAATGTAGTCCCTGAAAATTAGTGTCGCAAATCAATGTGGTCATTCCATCATAATTTTGTTAAAATTTCTGTTATGTGCTAACGTGGCACATAACTAAATCCCACAATAATTAAATATTACCATCTTAAAATATTTAGTAATAAAAAATATTTTTTATTTTGTTTTATATAAATGAAAACTTTAAAAAAAAAAAAAAAAGAGAAAAAAAAAACCGATCATCTTCTTCCCCTCCACCGAATAATATGTGGTATTTTTGCACACTGACCATGCATACGTTGAATTTATGAAGTTTCAAATTAGATTTTGATTTCTTCTTGGCAAACTCATAAATCATGAGTTTGAGGAGGAATGTTGGAAAATACAAAGGAAAGTATTTAAATTTTTTTTTTAATTAGAAATTTGATATGATTTGATTTAATTAAGGGATTTAATATGATTTGGTTTGGCTTGGTTGGTCTTTCAAAAAGATTTGGTGTTAGTTTTAGTTGAGCTTTCGAAAAGAGGCGTTAGTTCTGAGGATATGATTTGTTAGTCTCCCTTTTGAAAAGAGGCATTTGTTATAGTTGGGCTTTTCAAAAGATTGGTGCTAGTTCCAGCTGAACATTCGAAAAGAGACTTTAGTTAAGGTGGATTGCGATTTGTTGAACGTTCGAAACGATTGGCATTTTGTTTCAAAATATCAGTGAAGATTTCGTGACTGTGTGGCTCACTTAATACGTGGCCTTGTGTGAGGAGGTGTTGAATTTATAAAGTTTCAAATTAGATTTGATTTCTTCTCCGCGAACTCATAAATCAAGAGTTTAAAGGGGAGTGCTAAAAAATATAAAAGAAAGTATTTTAGAGATTTGTTTTAATTAGGGGTTTGATATGGTTTGATTTAATTAGAGATTTGATATAATTTGATTTGGTATGGTCTAGATTTCCTTATTTTGTGGACAAATGATTGTTTTAATTTATTTCCTAGTACCGCTCCTTTTAATTTTATAAATAACTCCTTAAGAAAAAAAAAAGTAAGGTGTCGAAGAGATTATTAGACAATTTTGAATTTGCCGTAAACCTTTTATTTTCAACTTGCCAAATTATTAGAGAGACGGGCCAAATGCCTAGTAACACTAATATTGTTCTCAACTTGTAATTACCACCTGCACAGTTTGACCAGTGGGAGTTTTATCACAAAAATCTCCATATTAGATGAAGTGAGGTTAAAATATTTTTAACTCTTCCTGTTCTCTATCTCTACCTGACGTAAGATATTTTAACAATATATATGTGTGTGTGTGTGTGTGTATATATATATAAATATATATATATATAAATATATATATATATATATATATGAGATGAATAAAAAAAAGCATGCACAAAGGAAAAATATTTTTTGTTTGGAGGGAAACATTGTGGAGATTGAATCCCACATTGAAAAAAAAAAAAAAAAAAAAACCTTGTATGTACTTATAAATAGTTAAACTACTTCTATGAGTGAAACTCATCTGCTACACATGTTTCACATCATTCAATTTGTATTGTTTACATATTAAGTTTGAAAATTTGAAATTTATATACTTATAAATAATTAGAATACTTTTCATATTACCAATATTTATAGTGAGATCTCCACTTTTCCAAGAAGTCCAAATATATATCAATAATACCTTTGCATTTCCGTTGTTGAAATTATATGCTTCCGGATAGTATAAACCATCAAAAGTGGATAAAAATAGTACCATGACAGTTATGTGCCGACATCCGCCGGCCGTCCAACATGACCACGCAACAGCTTTTTCTGCAGGAACATCTCTCTATTTCGAATCTGTATCTTTGCCAAGATTCTCTTTACGAGGATTTTAGGAATTCATGAATTGTATCTGTTCATCATATATCGTACAGTCAGAAATCATTTTAAATATTTTTATTTAAAATTAAACATAAATAGTATCTGATAAAAATTGATCGTATAATGTACGATGAACAGATACAATTCACAGATTTTTAAAATTCTCACCAAAAGAATCCGAAAAGAATCATATTGGCTCTATTTCTCCTTATCACACAATCAACCAGCAATCTCTCACCTCCATCCACCCACCGCATAAAAAATAAAAAAAAACAAAAAAAAAACTGTTACGTAACTGCGATATATGTATTGTGTCACCACTTTTATTGTAAGGCTGATTCTCTCCTACCGCCACTTAGGGTTTTGGCTAGGTCACCTTCCATTTCAGTTCAAATGGGATGCAACCGGACGGTACCATATAGGTATTGTTGTCGGCTTATCATGACATTACTAAGCAGAGATCAACTCAACTTTTAATCACTCCATATTGGACTCATAGGTGGTAATCTAGTCACGTAGATACAGAGATGAAGTGATGATTTTTTTGATTTTTTTTTTTTACAGAAGTATTAGGCAAGATTAACCCTTCGTCAATGTGCAAGGCACCAATCCTCCTCCAAAAAAAAAAAGACCGCACATCTAAAGACTCGACGTATGCCAGGTGTTCATTAGAAGCACATATACCCATTATGTCCATAACTAAAACACTACCGCACATGGTCCTTTCATGGACATTCAAAGCATAAAACCTCGAATATATGAGTAAACGCACATAAGCACTTAAATTCGCAAGGGGTAATGCTAGAGAGACCAAATTTCTAAACTAAATTTTGCAAATCAAATCAAATCATGTGGATGTTGATGATTGAATTATTACTTAAGTGTTGATTAATGTGATTATATTTCCTATTGGTGACACATCAGATGGTTTGCAAATTTGATTTAAAAATTCGGTCTCGTAGCATTATCCAACTCACAAATGCACCTTTATTAAAAGTCGAATACGACCTCTTTTTCCTAGTGCTGGTAGTGGCCCTTTCTTGGTTCTGACCATCAAAATTTAAATAAAAAGAAAACTAATGAAAATGGCTTGAAAACTTTGAGTTTTAATTAAAAGGACAAAAAAGTGTTGTAAATAAACAGTACCAGGAGTGACTTTTTAGAGTAAAAATATCATTTTCGTTAAAAGTGAACGGTACCGGAAGTGTTTCGTTAAAACTCTTAAAGGGTAATGGGCCTCCTCTTGGGCTTTGAAAGACCATTTTGAATTTACGATCTCGCACATAAGGAAAAAAAAATCGCAGTCGAGTGTGATGATCTGAGACTGTTTGAGTACGAAGAAGCGCGAAACAGAAGCACACAAGTCATGGCGGGAAGCGACGCTCGGAAGCAGCTCCTAAACTTAATTCACGATTTCGCATCCGAAAAGTGGCACGGAGGTACAGTTCTTACCTAGACACCTTTTCCCGTTCTGCATTCGCTACTCTGTTTGGTTCCCGAGAAAATGTACATGAAAGGTAAAATTTGAAAAATCAATTTTCTCGAGAAACGAGCAAATAGAGTTCCGATTCTTTGATTTCACTAAATTTAGCTAGAAATTGAACTGAAGAACTTTAATGTTTGAGAAATCCAGAGCGAAGAGTGGTAAGTCTGAGGAAGAGAATCGGCGAGCTCGGATCCGAGCTGGAAGTTGCAAATGCAGAGCTCGAAGAAGCGAAGCGCGCCAAGGAATATACCGAGCAAGAGATCAAAGGCTACGAAGTTGAATTGGCGATGAAAGAAGCAGCAATTCAAACGCTGGAGGTTTGTTCGTTATTTTTATGCATTTTTTGAATTGAGTGATTTTGTTCTTAATGTGATTAGGTTTTAATCTGATTTTTCAAATTCAGTCGAGGATTTCTCATACACAAGAAGAGATTTCCGCTGTTGGATCTGAAGTCGAAGCTCTCAAGGTATTTGGAATTTCAGTTTCTTATAATTAGTTAGCTAAAATGTTTGGTTACTGATCCTCATTATGTTATTTTTGTGCTTGGATCTTGCAAAAGAACAAACAGGCTGCTTCTCGGTATGAAATTTTCATCTCAATTGTTTTTCGATTAAATTCCACATCTCCATTTCTTTTCGAAAATCTAATTGCTTTCCTATTAATTACTTTCAGTAATTGTTTATGCAGAGACGAGTTTATAAGTGAAGTGATTGAGATCAACATTAAGATAAGGTTAGCATCATTTTAGAAGGAAAATGTTGTACTTGTATGCTACATTTTATGCATGTAACGGAGAAGAGGAGGCATTTTTATAATCTTGACAGACAGTTAACTGAATTTTGCTTTGATCAGTTTTCACATTTTATGAATTGATCGACGAAGCTGCTGTTCTTCAGAAGTTCACAAATAATTTGGAATGCGTGATGTATTTCTGGTGCCCCATTATAGTCTACTTTCGCATTTGTGAATGCAGGAGGTTCCAAGAGTCAATTGCTGGCCATATTCATGAGGAAGAGTACAGTGGAAGTGCAGAAGGTGATGGCCTGTGTACGTTTAGCCATTAACCAGAAGAATTGATCTTGTAACATGTGCTGTTCCATCTTATTCTAATTCATTTGTTGAATTTTCTTTTTGTTATGGATTAAAATCCTCCATCTCTCGTTACTCTTCAAAAGAAATCTCTCACAATTGGAACAAAATGATCCCATAATGTAGTGTGGGTAGAAACTGAAAGAAATTGCAATTTTGTTTCAGAACAAGATCCCAAGCTAGGAAAGGAGGAGGTTACTGAAGATGATTTAAGAGAACTTGAGGATATGCTTGCTGGTGTGGTGTCTCAGACAACCAAAGCGGAAGAAGAATACGAAGCTGAACAGAATACTCAAAAGCAGGTGAAGAAATTGGTCTTTGAAACATTACAAATGGATAACTTTACAGTTTGATAAAAGCTTAGCTTAAGTAATTGGATTGTATGGCACTTCTGCCTCTGCAGGTCCAGCAGGCGCTGAGTGCTTGTGAAAGGAAGGTGTTCTTAACGGAGGAGACGTTCAAAACAACGAAAGAAGTGCGTGATTTGACAAGATATCCTTTTCAAGAATACATTGGTTACTGAAATTGTTCAATGCTTAAGCACAATCATAAGAACAGTTGGCTACTTGAATTTTTCATCGTCTTGAAAACTGCCATAATTGAATGCAACCGAAATCCACATCGGCTATTTGTACAAGCTTCTTGGACAGCTTTCTTCCTAAGTGAATGCCTGTTTTAGTTAGTCTAGAATTCAATTGCTATGTTGGATTTTAAGGTCTAGTTTTGCGCTAAATGCCATATTTGTGAGCATGACCTACATATGTTTTGCCTCTGACGGGAATCAAGCAGACTTCAGAATTGGAACAGATCTGTGCTACCGTTGGTGAGATATTGCAGAGCAGATGTGTCTGTCCCAGTTGTCATTTTGAAAACGTGGAGGTCCTGGGTGGATTGATTCAGTCAAGTGAGGCAAATTAACATTTTGTAAGTAATGATATACTTCACATAACTACACTTTATATGTTCGTTTAACCTCACACGTAATGTACTGCAAATGAGAACTTGAAGAACTATAAATCTATGGCACTCCTACACAATTTATCAGTGACCGCAGTTTGTCTCTGACTTTGTTAAGGTTCCGTACTGCTGAATTTGCATTTTAAACCTTTCTATATATTATTTCAGCTCATTTCTATTAACATTTGAGAGCATGCATCGAAGAACACAACTTGCTAAACGCTAGCAGCAACCACTGTCATCTATTTGTTCTATTCAACTTGCATTTCCTGTTGGTGATTCTTCTATATCCTTTAAGATCATTGATAATAATGTAGACCTGGCCTCTTCGTCACGGTCTCTCTGTACCTGCATCGGTAAATTTATTCTCATTACTCAACAACAAAAGCTTCATCTCCTTATAAAACTCAAATTGAACGTGACTATAGTGTACTGATACTTGACACTGTTAGAACTTACTATTTCTTTAAGAGTTGGTATGACGGGAAGAATGGTATGCATTGAAACCATTCTTGGATTAGTAGATTGCAGTACGTCTACCTGTGTTGAGAATAGGGCAGAGACAGGGCGATGGTCAGAGAACTTACTTTCACTACGGAAATAAGAGAGCTGCGTCACTCCTTTTCCATACCACATAATTCTATCACACCTGCCACCATAATCAAATTACCTCTTTAGTATTTATGTAGCAGAAGAAAGAAAGTTAAGCTGTTTGTAGATCAAGGCTCATGGGAGGCCTATCGGGGGTAGACAACTTAGTCTGTGCCTTCTCTTAGAACCTTGTCCAGGGTAGGTCCTCATGAATCTCTATGGTAAAGCTATCGCTGGTCTATTGTGTTGTGGCCACATTTATCTGTGAGAGCTAAACATCTAGTAGCATGGTGGTGGTTCTTACCATGCCGGAGTCCTTTGCTTCTCTCCTGATCTGCTTGGAAGCCCACCTGAATAGCGATTGCAGTTTGATGAAGAATACTTATAGGTTGGTGCAAATTCTAAAGCTCCCTCCATCCAACCCTGAAATACCCCACCATATTCTCGTTCCATACGAAGCTGATCAAACTCTTGCAACGCTCTCCAGTCTAGTTTCCTTATCAGCTGCCTGGCTGAATTGTCCTCCAAGTATAGCCTATAGTTTAGATCCCCGAACCAAAAAATCTGACTGTTTCACAACAGAAAAATTAGCTTGTTAAGGATGAATTGTTCCATTCTTCGATAATTTTGACTCATGAAGTTAATTGGGTCAGCCAGATACCTTATTGGTTTTGAAATCTGGTTTATTTTTTACTTACTCTGGTGATTATCGAATTTTGATTACTCTGAGTACCAAATCTTTCTCGGTATGTAATATAATTATATTAAAGCAAAAAAATTTGAACTACTAGTTGTCAAATTTGTCCTTCTATCATTGTCAGTTTTAGGATGAGGAACACCTACTCGTGTCCTAAGATGGTGAGAGGATGAGGAATATCGTTGTCTAAAGGGGATCGAGGGAAAGAAGTTCGCTTGAAAATCTCTGTGACTTGATGATTCCTTCTGCCTTCATCTCCTTTCTTCTCACCAGAAGCTAGATGGGCTACAACGAAGCAAAATCTAGTTCCTTCAATCGTCATGCTAACTGAAACTGAGCCTTTGTTTCCCAAATAACCCATGATGCCGCAGGCCACGGAACAAACTTTAACATTTGAAATTTTATATTTTTTGACCAATTCACTTTTCATCCATACAGTAATGAAGACTCCAACCATCTTCTTGCTTGCCATCAGCTTGTACTTACTCACACTCTCTGGCTTTTCATGTTCGGTTCTTGATTGCTCTCTCGTGATTTCAGGTTCGGGTTCAGAAACTTGCATGTAGTGGTAGTTCTCACTTGAAATTGGATTCACAATGGGCGTCAACCAAGGGCGCCCGAGTTTTTTGTTGAGAGCTTTTCCTATCAGCAGGTTCCAGTTTCTTGCTTCGGTTGGGTCTTCCGCTCCTATCACATTTCGGGCCTTCAAAGGTACGATCTCCTGAAATCTGCAAGCAAAATTACTAGTTTTGATATTCTAGTTTGTGATATCCTGAAACTATAAGTAATGTTGTGGTCGAAATTTATATAACATACCCGAGAACATACATGTCTGCCGCATCATCCTTAAGATTCAGCCACTCATCCAAATCTACTGCCAAGCTCCCTACTGGAGACCTTCCCGCGACATTCCAAGTTCCCACAAATATTCTAAAACAAACGAAAATGGTTATCAGACGGAGTACTATGAAGATCATACGTTTTCTCGTTGCTTTGTTTCTTCCATAAATCGAAAAATTACCTCAGCTCGCCAGTTGACGTGCGTGGATCCATCTCCATGGACTGAAAGAGAATATCATCCAAGTAATCTCCGCTTTCATCTTTACCCCCATCTGAAGAAAAGTTCAGTAAACTTCAGTTCGGATTGAACTTATGCTGTGGAAGAAACAAGAAGTCGATATCAGATGCATAGATAGAAGAAACAAAACCTGAAACTTGACTCAGTTGATAGGGGTCAGCTCTCTTATGCTTTCTCTTGAACCACTTTGTAAACCTTCTTCTCCTCGATTTATGATTCTCTCCGTCCATCCCTAACTATCCCGTCTTTCGTTGTCCATGCAAGCTGTTCCTGCACCTTGCTGATCAGATGAAAGCTGTTCCCCTCCTACCATGGCGGCGTCAAGTCGCATTGCTCTGGACACGAAAACAAAACGCGGATTTAGCTGTAAGATCATCGTGTAACCTGTATTCGCAAGGATTTGAAAGCGTAGAAACAGACAAGCACAAGAAGCCGAGGGAAAATACAGATCCGGCGGCAAACAAAGGAGAGAAAACATACCGTGCGGGTGAAGTAAAAGGTGGGTTGGAATTAGGATAACTAATGGGGGATTAATATGGCAATGAAGGAAGATATTGGCCTCACAGTGATTCTATCATTTGGTTGGTTTATTAGGGTTGGTTAGGTTGGTGCTTGTCACGTTGGTGTTGTGGGATTTCTACGTGACAAGTTTATTACATGTCCAAATCAAACAATTTAAAGCCAAGTTATAGGCTAGTGGTCCAAGTCCAATCAACAAGCTAGAATCTCTCCAATCAACAAGCTAGAATCTCTTTCTTTGTACATTGTTGCCCCTTAATTATGAGTTGAGATTCTCTCTGAATTTTATGTTTGAAGCTAAAAAATTTCTGAGATCTGGATCACTCATTTTAAATTCTGTGATCCTCATCAGCTCATTATTCTGGCCTACTTCACACAAGCCATGAGTCTGAATCTCTCTTTCTCTCTTTTCAACGGTCCGGATTTTTTGGTCCTTGAGCTTCGGACACAAAGATTAAGAGAGGATCTCGAATCCTTAATTAAATGGAATGAACCTAAGGAACCAATTCATAGTGTCTTTGATTAATCATTTGTTCGACTTATGCGTGGTTGTCTGTCAGTCGTTGATGAATGTATGTAAATTTTATTATTGATCGGTCGTTGCACTACGTATTTATGAGTGACTCTTTGAAAATATGATAAGCTAAAACCTTTCTAAAACTCGTACGTAAATAGGTGTTAAGCCATTGTTAGAAGCGAGTCTCGCGATGGATTAAGCTTGAGGACTCTGGTTTATATATGATAAGTTGTTGTCGAAACCCTTAACAAAGATTAATTGCCAAAAACAAAACTATTAATGAAAGATCATCTCACCATCAGTCCATGTGGGAGCATGGATATGTGGCCCATAGTAGCAATGACACTAGCGACTTGTACGTTTGGATTTATTGTGCAAGCACATGAAGTACACATCATGACAAAACAATATATATACGAAGATTTTTTATGGTGTTTTAGAGAAACTTTGAGATCTTTTAATCGTTTAAATTTTTATTAAAAAATTACAAAAATTAAAGTTTAATGATTAAAAGTAAATGATCATTTATTAGTTATTACGGTAGTAGAAAGATGTTGAAAATTTATTTATGATGATGTGAATTCGAATTCCGTAGTAATTAATCTGACATCTAATCTAATTAAATTTATCGTTTCACCAAAAAAAAAAAAAAAAAGGTTAACAATTTTAAGCATCGTATCCTCCAGTCCATCAAAGAATTTTCGAAGAACGCGTCGAACTTGCCTTTATAACAGGCTATAGTTTTTGTCGGCTGCACAATTTTGTTCAATTCATTTTTTTTCACCTAACTTAGCATCTAGGGTGGTCTTTTAAGTAGGCCGGTCGGATATTATCTGATCCAAACTTATCCTCAATTGCAAGAAAAATAAAAAAATAAAAAAATCCAATTTTTTATTTTTTATGTGTTTCTTTTTGTGGAGGTTCAATAATGTAGACATAAAGTACAAAGTATTATTATACTGAAAATATATCAAATACAAAAGGTCTCGTGTCTTTTTCTGACGACTAAAAAGTATTATTGAAGACATCAACCGATGGACGTTATCTTTCGATTTTATAATTGTTTGGGTCTATTTTATGAGAAATTTTTAGGTGTACCGGGTACACCAAAAAATTTTGGTGTACCCTCACTCATAATGGTGTACCTTCACTTTTTATACCTTCAATAAATAAATAAAAATCAAACCATTATGAGTGAGGGTACATTAAAATTTTTTGGTGTACCCGGTACACCTAAAAATTTCTTTTATTTTATAGAGAAGCAATCTTGTTGGCGGATGTAATTACCAGCATAGGATTTCATTTTAATGATTTCATATTTGGGACGGGTCACTGCCTCCTTATGGCGACGGGTCACTGCCCTCCTTATGGCGAAAAGCGCCCATCTCTTCGATTATATCGGAACTGAAGTCATTCTACCCAATGTATTTCCCTTTTTTCATAAGAAAATAATAATAAAACAAGGTATATATTTTTGTTGGATACATGGAACGAAATAGATGCCCTTCTTTTCTTTTTCTTTCAAGGCTGGATTTTGACGTATTAATTAATTAAATTCCAGTTGTTTTTATGGGTTTGAGACATTCAAGCAGGAGAAGTAGATGCGATTCCAGTCTTTGCAGATACCTTTCCACCTCAAAGTATAATGAATCCGGATCCTCGCATGATCCTCTTTGTGAGGATTCTGGAGATCTGGGAATCATATCCGTTTATTGTACAGCGGTCAGAAATTATTTTAAATATTTATATTTAAAGTTAAATACAAACAGTACCTGATAAAAACTAATTGCACGATGTACGATGAACGGACACGATATACGAATCTCCAAGATCCTCACTAAGGGTACGTTTGTTGCATCGGAGTATCTCGGATTGAATTACCTTCTAGGATTAAGTTGGACTGACTTAAAATAGACTAAGTTGGACTAATTTAGTGAAGCGTTTGGTGCTGTGTCGAACTAAAAAATGGACAATGAAAACAATGAAAAATGGACAGTATACAATCATAACAACACAATTTCATGCAACAACATCATATACTAACTAACTTACAATCAAATCCTAAATTGAAAAATACGGAGGAGGAGAAGTTGCAAATTAACTCATAATTCAATCCATAAGTTCGTTTTCTATATAAAAAACCAAAGATTTACATGTGCAATTCAAATCAAACCAAACAATAAATCGACACTGCCAATAAATTTCCCCTAAATAAAAAAGATAAAAAAATTAAAATTAAAATTGGTGGAAAAAATGAAAAGAAGCGAATCAATCTATTAGACCTCTACGTAATCGAGATCCTCCATCTCCGAATCAAACCTCCAGTCGCGAGTCCATCATCGTCTCCTCATCCAACCTATCTTCTCCGATGACCCACCCTCTTCCCCTCCTCCAATCGACGTGAATGGCCATGCCGCCAACAGTGAAGATCTTTCTATGGCAGACTCGGCCTCGCTCTAGTCCTTTATGAAGTCGAAGAAGTGCGGAGTCGAAAACAAGCACATCTCGTCGACGATCCTCGCCATTGTCGTCGGTGGGGTGGACTGGCGAGGTCTGTTGACCAGACTAGAAGAAAGAAGCGAGGAGAACAACTGGACGAGGAAACGAACGATCTTAGCAATCGCATGCTTATTGGGGGTATCGCTAGGACCTTCTAACAAAGGACTTAGTCGGGACGAGTCGGGTTTAATCTCATTAAATTTATTCATGCGTGTAACAAACACGGTATTGGACTAATAGCTAGTCCAATCCAATCCAAAGAGATTTAGTGAAGGCAAACAAACACACCCTAAAAGGATCGGAGAGGATCCTGTTGGAACTATAATGAGATGCTTACTTACTCCTCTACCTTCCCTCATTGGGGACCATTTGCTTCGTTTTCCAATTATTAAGCATCAAATTACGATTTTGCCCTCCCAATTTAGCACCTTATTTCATGGTATTGAATACCTTGTCAAGTGTTTGGAAGATTGTTTGGGTGCGAAAAAGAGCCTTGTTAATTGTTAATGTTGCTACCCACATATGGCGGGCTCGGGTTTGTATCCATATTTCTTCTCACGTGATCTCTTACATAAGAAAACGTTTTCATCACGTGAAAACATAGATAAAAATAAGAATATACATCAGAATACACACAAATTTCTCTACAACGTTATAATATAAAAGGTACACATAAAGTTTCGAGAATACTATTCATAATCTCGTTTTACTTTCTACCCCACTCTTAATTTCCACTGTCAAATCTAATGAATTAAAGAAGATCAAATGATATAAATTTACAAGGCGTGTGGAGAAAGTAAAAATAAGTGTCAAATTGTACACTTTATTTATTTATCTCTATCCAAATGTTGTAAATCCAAGAATTTAATCAAGATAAAAGAGTGGAACTTTTGATCAAGAAAATGAAAAAATAAAGAGTGAACCAAGATCAATAACTTAAACAGATTACAGGTTTGAAAATCAAAATGCTGATTTTTAGAAACCCTAAACCCTTCAAACCTCAATCAATTTCTTGCATCGGAAACCAAATGCTGCCGGAACATAACGATGAAAGCTTCCACTCTCTCATTCAAATCCTCCTCCGACAGCTTCCGAACCTCCTCCTCCTCCTCCTCCTCCTCCTCCGTATCGTCTTCATCCCGCTCTTGCTCGCTCTCACCGCCGCCGCGCGCTGAGCTCTTGCACATTTCATCCTCACATTCCTTGACTTCTTCAACCACTTGAGGAGCAGATTGGCACCGATATTCTCTTCTCTTCTTTCCTCCTCCGTTGCTTTTGATCCCTTCGCCATTGTCGTTTTCGCAATCTCGATTCCGATCAACATTTGAGGTCCCGGACGAAATGGAGGTGAAGACAATGGCTAGGAGGACGAGGTTGAGCAGAAGGAAAACCGACGCCCGCCATTGCTCCATGAGAAACACCATTAATATAACACGTTTTAAACATGCCATTGCCACAGCTGCTCCTGCTGTAAACAAAACTGTGTTTACTCTCCCACTCTCTCTCCACTTCTCCATGTGATCGATGTGTTTGGTTTTTTCAGATGTTTCAAATTTTACATGTATAAATTGTTATATCATGTCTTTGGTTTATATACACCAAGGGAATGAGATTTATCCAAAAAGAAAAAAAAATGTGCATCGAAAACACGGTCACGAGTTTATACATGTGAAAAGGAGCGGATTTTGTGGGATTTGTGCTTCACTTTTCAGGGTCCAGCTGTGATGATCAGAGAGACATGTCTTAAGCTTGCTTGGGGAGGGGAGACATTTGGACATAACTTCACTAAAGCCTGCAGTCCCTGCACTCTTCCCATCAGCAACCTGCACCGCAACCATTTGAAGGATCCGAATTCTCCCTTTTCTTATTTTTCTTCTCTTTCAGTTTTCTCTTACTTGAACGTTTTCGATTAAGTTGCGTTAATATCTTATGTTGATTTCTTTACAAAAATAATAATAATAATAATAATAATAAGGAATGAGGTGGGGAAGAGAGGGGATTTAGATTGGAGAGAATCCTACTCCTGATATGATATGATGATTTATCCTATTTAGATTTAGCCTTCTAGCTGGTTCATAAAATATTCTTGCATGTAATCAGAGTATATGGTCATCATTCTATCTCATATGTTACGTGATATTTGGTCATGAGAGGAGTAAGTACGATAGAAGACATCCTCAATTACCCTCAAATGTTTCTCTTGATTTTGGCAATTTAGCTAGGCTTAAATTCTCAAAAATATATTCTTAACGAATGTTGTCATAGTCAGGCAACCTTACGGCGCTTATCAAACATAGTCTTGACAATTTCTCCTACTTTAGATTTAACCATGCAAGTTTCTTATGTTTGGTTTTGAAGATATCCTTAGATTTAATTGAATATATATATATACACACATATATATGTCTCACCTGTTACGTAATTTATTGTAATATAATAAGTGAGGTTATGCGACAAAATATCGTGTTAACTTGAAATTGTTTCCTTGTTATGGGTGCTTGACTTTAATTCGAGCCCAAACAAGTGTCATTACTTTTGGGATTATCAAGGTCAATCTTCTACTTGATTTTATGAAATGGAGAAAAATAAATTATTTGATTTACATTTAAGATAAATGTTAAGAAACTTTGTCATCTGATAATCAACATCAATTTTTGTAATAATGTTATAAAATATTATGCAAAAAAATATAAAACGAGAAAGAATCCTCCTTTTGAGAAACGCAAAAATTAAGGGAAGTAGGAATCACTTACCAAGGTAAGGAAAGGCGCATGCCCTTTTACTCGAATCCGAAGTTGGAAGTTGGAAGTTGGAAAAGCGGGACTTGCCGCGTAACGGAGGGGCAACGAAATTATGGAACGTGAAGGTCGAAAAAGCACGCCTGTTGCTTCGTCATCAGAAAACGACCCCACATGCCACCGTAATTACATCACAACCACCATCAGCTGCTGTCATTGTCAACACCAGACAATCATTCTTTTGGTTCTTTTCGGTTTCTGGATTTTTTCAAATTGTCATAGGAACAAGAGATATGCTTTACTAATAAAATATGAAACTTTAATGAAAAATTCTCAGTATTATTTATTTTGACAAAAAATTATATTTTTATATTAAAAAATCAATCATAGTTATTGTATCTTTTATTTTATCTTAAAATTCAAAGTTTTCAAACTATTTTCATTAATTTTTCTAATAAAATATTAACAGGGGCACGAATTGCCTTCTCTCTCTCAACAAGACAAAATTGCCTCATTAACTCTGATTTCAAATGTTTTTGGATCTCTGTCCGAAGCCGAGGGATCAAGAAATTCAAACTAATCAATTGAATCATGCAGTCCTTAAGGGGCCCAAATCCCTCTCTCTCTCTTGGAGGGCCGGAACTCTTTGCTCCATTAGCTTTGGACACAAAAATTAAGAGAGGATTTGAATTCATGAACTCCCACTAGGTATTTTTACCTAGTCAATTGCCAAGTTCTTTGGAGGATTGTTTTGCCTTTGTGACTCAACAAATCTCATTTGCTTAGCAGTTACATTAATATGGTCCAGCCAACCAAACCGGTCGAGCTGAACATGGTTTGGTTTGGACAAAAAAATTGCACGGTTTAAAATCGAACCGAACCAGACTGAAATGCAATAACCAGGTGTTATGCTGTGGGTAGACCTTTGGAATCAAATTGCATCGCTTCAGATTGCACCCTTTTGCGGACCAAAACAAAATAAAAAAGAATCAAACCCAAATTTTCAGAAACTAGACAGCTATGAACTGGTTATTAATCTTTTGGCTTGAAATGTGATATTCTAAATCTAAACTAGTCTAATTTACAAGGGACTGATTTGGGTGCAAGCAGGCGGACACACCTGCCTTTCGCCAAACTGACCTAACTCACATGAGTTTCCTGCGCTGTGACAACGAGAAACAAAGGATTCTAAGCATCAACTTGCAATATAGCTCGGCATGACCAAAATATGCTTCGCGGGACTAAATAAGACATCTTAGGGGAAGTTTTGACAGGAATTGAATGTGTCACCTGTTAGCTTTGGCACCGGTATTGGATTTGTAAAATAGCATTCAAATGCAAAGTAGAAAACTAACAGAAATGAACGGATATTACTGCAGATTTATAAATCTCTCTCTTGCCTTCTCTCTTTCGAAAACTACCTCTGACTGGGGGTTGTTAATCCCATCTCTTCCCAGACAACGATATGAGCTGCCAACAAATGAAAGATTTAGAGAGATCAATCACCCCGCAGCAGTAACTTAATAAGCATATAGATTATAGAGTTATAGAGGCTACATAAGATACTTCTAGTCCCCAAAAATATAGATTTTACAGACAAACCATATATCAAAGCATAAATATGCAGAAACAACAGCGGCTAAGTTCCCATCTTCAGCGATCTTGTTATAGTTCAGATCATTTCAATTAAAGATCCTGAGTTTCAATGAAACATTAAAATATTTAACTCTAATTGTTGTGCTCAATGAAATTTTAACAAATATGTGTGAGTTGTAAGTGGTTCATGATTGCCTAATTGAGCTACTTTCCTCCCCAGCCTAAGTATTTCCCAAACACAGTGCAAAGTGACCTTAGCAGTTAGCCCTTGGCGTGCTAATACAATTCACAGTTATGAAAAACAAGGTCAAGTTATCTCAGTTTTCAATTCAAATTGAAGGAGTGAAGAAAAGGATTGTTGGCAACCAACCTGTCGAGCAACCTGAACTAGTCGCCGGCTGTCCCTAGATAATTCATCAGTCGTTTGTGGCTGTTGTGCAACACATTCTTTCTCTTCCGTCCTCCTCTTAGCAGTGTTCTCTTCAAAAGCAGCAGTTTCACCAGGGTTTCTTGAGGAATTCTTGCGCTTCCTCTGGAAAGTGTACTTGAGAAGTCTGCTGTTGTCCACAAGACTAGGAGATCCATTTGATTGTTCTGATGCTCTCGCGTCTTTTAATTCAGAGCTCATCAATGATGCACTTGCATCTTTTAATTCAGATTTCATCAATGATGCATTCACATGTATTAATTCAGAATTCATCAATGATACTTTGACAGTTTTTAACTCAGAGTTAATTAGTGATACATCAGCAGAACCAAGTTCAGAACTCGGAGCCTCTGAATTCTCCATAGCATCACTTTCCGTCATCAACACAGGCACATCTATCAACTCCATGTCCTTGTCTGCTGCATCTTGGACAGCTCCAGATCTATTGATCCCCTTCATGCTCACATTGACACTAGCTGACCCTGATAAAGGATCCACATGACTTCCAATTAATGTCAACCCAGGATCCAGACGAAGCAATGGCTTCATCTTAGCCTCATTTTCAGTTGTGTTTGGTTGATCTTCCCAAGATTTCACACCACCATGATGTAAATAATCAAAAGTCCTGCAGCGGGAAAGAACAGAAGACGGTTGATCAATACTCGTGAGTGAGGTTGTAATGCCATCCTTACTTTTCATTTTCCTTTTCCTTTTTCCCTTCGGAATATTCTTAACTCTGTCCATGAAATAGCAGCTACTATGCTGCAAACTTTCTTCCAACCCACTGGAAGTTCTTGTCATGGCTACATTCTCGGTCTTGATAGAGGACAGGATGCAAGCTTCTTCATCATTTCCATTCACAGAATATATTCTGCAATGAGATTGAACAAAATTTGGTTGGTGAGATTTCACGAGCTCACTAGGATGACATCGGCGTGAAGTTTTGGATTTCCCAAATCGAGTCTTTCTTCTGCGTAATGTGAGTACTTTAGCATGACTTTTGGTTTTTCCCACAGATAAGCCGTTAACTACTTCCATGCTGCTGTCGCTAAAAGAGGGTGAATTACACCTTTCTTCCTCGTCAATTTCTTTGATGACCAACTCATTCTTCCTGGGGGAATTGTGATTGTCTACGTATCCAGAAGGCAGCACTTTCTCATCAATTAAGCTTCTTTCAAATGCACGGATTCTCTGTGTACACCCATTCCTGAGCAGCTCTGGCTCCTTATGTCTCATGATTATTGAGGCAAGGTCAGAGTCAGGGGCATAAAATTTATCCAATTCAGGAACACTTAACTGCTCACTTCGTTTCATTTCATTAAAGAACTTATGCTCAATACCTCTATTTACTTCGATGTTCATTGGGCCTGAAGTTGGAACAGTTTCATGTCCTGAACCTGAAGGAGATAGTATGATGGGCTCAGGTGTCGGATTGTCAGAAAATGATGTATCTTCCCTCGTGATTTGTTCGTCCAAAGGCTTCACTTGGTTGTTATTTAGCCTCTCCAATTCACTCCATACTTGTTTCAATTCTGATCTCAGATCAGTTATGATATCCTCCGCCTCTTGGAGCTGCGCTTCAAGCTCTTCAATCTTTCGTTGTTGGCTCAAACATGTTATCTCCGTGTCACTAGTCTGCATCAATTAAAATATTGATTAATCCAATATAAAAACACTTATAGTAAATGCAATTAGTGGTGATCAGTAGAAATTCCGTAAGGTAAACTAAAACTCTTTGTATCACTCAATTTGCACATGTGTTATTGCAAAGAGAATCTAAAGAACCTTCAAGCAACACCAGACGATGCCAATATAAACTACCAAACATCACAAAAGGTGAAACCTGAAAATTTAGACAAGGCATAACAGATACATCAGAGGAGTTTAAAAATGTGTAGATTGATTGAGCATCAACAAGGAGCGAACATCAACAAAGAGGTTACTGCTAAACAACGACGTTGACATTCTTAACGAGTAGTTAGCGTTCGGGAAAATGCTTTCTGCTTTTCGGGAAATTTAATTGCTTTAACAGAAGACGCAAAGAATCCCAACTTCAAATGTCAAGCTTCTTCAAAGTTCAAAATATCCGAAAATGGCTTCTTTCACTACTACGAATCACTATTACTCTCAAATCTAACACAGTCACATTCCATCCAAACTAGATTATAAAGATTCACTGATTGCTACCTTCCATTTCGTCAAAGTTCAGTATGCTTAAACATTAACAAAGAGCTTTCTTGCTTTTAGAAATTGAAAACTGCTTTTACAGCAGACAAAAAAACACCCAATTTCGAACGTGAAGCTTCATCTAAGTTCAATAGAACAGAAAATGGCCTCTTTCGCGAAAACGAATCGCAATTACAACCTCCAGAATTCCAACACATTCACATTCCATCAAAAAAAAAAAAATCACAAAGATTCAAGATTGAATCTTTCCAAGAACATGAATCCGATCATCAAAACTGGTTCAAAAAAACAGAACCTTCAACTTCGAGGAAGCAAAATTCAGAAAAAAAAATAAAGACAAGAAAAATAAGAAAGAAACAAACCTTGGAATCGAGCATTTGCTTTAAGCGGCAAAGCACGCGAAGCGCTTCACCTTTCGTAAATTGTAGATCGTGCTGGTACCGAAGAGCCTTGCGCTCCGACGCCATTACTCTCGCCGCCGCCTCTTTCGCCGTGTTCAGAATTATCTCCGCGTACGCCTTCTTCAGAGCCACCATTTTCTGCACCATCACCAACAAAACAACGTAAATCAACACCGTAATTTACAAAATGAAACGAAAAGATTTGAAATTGAGGCGGCGGGAGAGGCGGAGATGGTAGTGGCGCCGCCAGTAGTGGTAGAAGGTGGTTGGGAATTTCACCTGCGCCTCGTCGTCCATTTTCGGTAGTTAGCTGTATTGCGTGTGCCTCTGTCTGTTAGGAAACTGAAAGTCCGTTCTCTCTCTACTTTTACCTAATTCTCCCTCAATTCTATTTGAATTACAATGCTTTAACCGAAAATATGATTTCGTTGTATCAACTGTCACGTGATTATATTTCAGTACGATTTAGTTTAGGAGCGTTTTGATATAGGCGCTTCGTTTTTTAGTTTTTTAGATCAAACATACATTCATTTTGAAGATTTGATCAAACATTTTTCTAAAATTTTGGTTATTAATTTCAATTTTTCACATAAATTCAATTTTGTTTAGAATTTTAGTTTTTCACGACTTCTCCTAGACATTTCATTTTTTTTCCCTATTATCCCTATATTTATGCATTTATTATCCATCTCTATGCAATTTTTTTTATTGTTTGTTATATTTTTTACTTTTTTGTGAATATAGTAGAATATTTATAAAAAAAAATTGTTAGATTTTATTATTTAGAAGACCCAACACATAATAAAGATTTGTTTGATTATATAGCTACATCTAGTTACCTATAATATGGACACATTTAGTTTTATAGTGGATTTAATTTTTTGTATTTATCGGTGCATTTGGAATGTAAATGTACCAAAAAGGGTTATCTAATAAAGACATTTGGTTTTGTGGTACATTTATGATTTTTTGTTCATTTGGTCTTTTGGTACATTTGGAATCTAAACGTACTAAAATGGTTACCTGACAATGGGCACATTTGGTTTTATGGTACATTTGAAATTTTAGTACATTTGGTTTCTCTGTACATTTGAAATCTAAACGTACCAAAAGGGTTACATAACAATAGGTACATTTGGTTTTATGGTACATTTGAATTTTTGGTACATTTGGTTTTTCGGTACATTTGAAATATAAACGTACCAAAAGTCGATACTTTTGTTCTTAAATGTACCATAAGTTTTAAGTATATTTTTTATATATCTATACGTGAAAAAAATATATATTGAAGACTTTTTATTGAGACATTTTTAATAGAAAGAGAATTTTTTTTTAAATACTGATAATAAGAAAATGAGGAATTAGTTAATTAAAATTTTGTTTTAATAAAAATATCATTTTATGCGTAGAAGGGGATTCAAAATTAAATTCCTATATTATAGGCAATTAGTTCCTAAGCTAATTTATGCTTCTATATAAATGCATTTAAATTAATGACATAGAAATTAAATGAAAAGAAAATTATTGAGGTGACAATTGATCAAGCACCTTAATCAACTCTTTAAAAGGGATGAATATTGAATCTAACAACTGTAGAAAAGATGTAGGGTATTCTAATTTTCCCTTTAGTTGACTCAATTAATTGGTTAGATCAAACATTTGTACGTCAAACTTATTCTATTGTGAATGTTTCTAAGTTTTAACATTAGGGGAATGACTTATACATATTTGTTGAAATGTCACATTAGAATAACGACATCATGTGTCAAAACTTTTGCGTATAAAATTTCACTATTGATTTTGGATGCTATGGTGACATTTAGACTATGTTTGAATCAAGAATTTTTCGAATCTTAAGGAATTAAGGCTAAATTATAAAATATTAAGGGACTGGAAATGACATTCATAGGCATTGTAAATGCATGTGAAAAAATTTATAAATTTTATATAAAATGAGTCATTTACAAATTTCTCGTAGTATTATAGTTAGGTAATGCTATTCACATATTTATTTTTACTTTTCACACACTCTGGTTAAATTTTGTTCATTGATTTTTTTTCAATTCATTCAATCTATGACGAAAAAACTAAGAGGAGTATGTTAAATGTAAAAACAAGTGTGTGTCGAGCGCCACTCTTACCAGTTTCTCACTGTAGATAGGAGAATGTCACATGAGTCTAAGCTTGCCTTAGTGAGGCTTTGAAATGAAAACGACGTTAGGAATCACAATGGTAGTTGAATTCTTTTGAGATGATGTCGTACAATTTCGGGGGGTTGGTTTCGTCATTTCGCCCGTTTAGGCTCGCAAGAGGAGAAAACGTAGAAAACACGAATAAATAAGCGCATGTAGTTATAATATGAAACAAATTTGACCAAGAAGTATCATATTCAATTCATACGTGCAAAGTTGACTGAAAAGTTCGGATCTTTGAGCATTTCAGACATCACCAAGAAGAACCCACAATTTGTTTTTCCTGCTGAATTGCCCGGATATGGATTCCCGCATCGCCAGGATTTGGATTCCGGTACTGTTATGGGGCTGTGTGAGCACCCATTTCGGCTCTTACGCCGCCGTGGTCGAAGACGACGTGAGGTGCCTTCAGGGGCTGAAGCAGTCGCTGAATGACCCGCTCGGAAACCTGGCGTCTTGGGATTTCAGGAACCACACCGTCGGATTCATCTGCGATTTCGTCGGCGTCACCTGCTGGAACGATCGGGAGAATCGGATCTTTAGTCTGGAGCTCCGAGACATGGAGATCACCGGCGAGGTCCCGAGGGATATCGAGTACTGCGCCAGCCTCACGAAGCTGGATCTCGGCGGGAACGAGATTTCCGGGCCGATTCCCCAGAATATATGCGATTGGTTGCCGTTTTTGGTGACCCTCGATTTGTCCGGGAACGACTTCTCCGGCGTGATCCCGCCGGACCTGCAGCACTGTGAGTATCTGAACATTCTGATCCTTTCGGATAACAAGCTTTCGGGTCCGATTCCCTATGAATTTTCTAGCTTGGGTAGGCTTAAGACGTTTTCAGTGGCGAATAATAAGTTGAAGGGGTCTATCCCTTCGTTTTTCGACGGGTTTGATAAGGCGGATTTTGCCGGGAACAGCGGGCTTTGCGGCGGGCCTCTCGGGTCGAAGTGTGGTGGTCTGAGCAAGAAGAGTGTTACTATTATAATTGCTGCCGGAATTTTTGGCGCGGCGGCGTCTTTGCTGGCTTTTTTGGGGCTGTGGTGGTGGTACCATTTGAGGCTGAGTAAGCGGCGGAGGACGGGAGGTTATGGTGTTGGGAGGGAGGATTGGGCTGAGAGGTTGAGGGCTCATAAGCTTACTCAGGTTTCCTTGTTTCAGAAGCCACTTGTGAAGGTTAAGTTGGCGGATTTGATGACGGCTACCAATAATTTTAGCCCGGAAAATGTGATCATGTCGACCAGGACAGGGACAACTTACAAGGCTCTGCTGCCTGATGGGTCGGCGCTGGCCATTAAGCGGCTTAGGGCTTGTAAGCTTGGTGAGAAGCAGTTTCGATTGGAGATGAACCGGTTAGGACAACTTAGACATCCGAATTTGGCCCCACTTTTGGGGTTCTGCATTGTGGAGGAGGAGAAGCTTTTGTTGTACAAGTACTTGTCGAGTGGGACTTTGCATTCGTTGTTGCACTTAAGTGGTGAGGGATTGGATTGGTCGACTAGGTTTAGGATCGGTTTGGGTGCTGCCAGGGGACTTGCTTGGCTTCACCACGGTTGCCAACCTCCGATTATGCATCAGAACATATGCTCCAATGTGATCCTCCTCGACGAGGATTTTGATGCTAGGATAATGGATTTTGGATTGGCAACGCTCACAGCTTCTGATTCTAAGGAGAGCAGTTTCGTTAACGGTGACTTGGGAGAACTTGGTTATGTAGCTCCAGAGTATCCGAGTACTCTGGTTGCTTCACTGAAAGGGGACGTTTATGGACTTGGAATTGTGCTTCTGGAGCTGGCAACCGGGCAAAAGCCTCTCGAAGTCAGCACTGCTGATGACGGTTTCAAGGGTAGTGTAGTGGATTGGGTGACTCGTCTCTCTAGTTCTGGTCGAACCAAGGATGCCATCGATAAAGCTCTCATCGGAAAAGGGCATGACGAGGAAATTTTGCAGTTTCTGAAGATTGCTAGTAGTTGTGTGATTTCTCGGCCTAAGGACAGGTGGTCTATGTACCAGGTTTACCATGCATTGAAGAGTATGAGCAAAGAACACAGTTTCAGTGAACAAGACGACGAGTTTCCATTGCTTTTTCGCAATCCAGATAAGGAATAAGGATTCCGCTTAAACTCAAATAAAACGGAGAGAGATGACAAATGGTTGCAGAATTCCATATCGAGGTAATTTATTATAAGGTTCATATATGTTAATCGTACGATGTTTAGCTGTATAATCCAATAAACACGCTATAGGTCCTGCATCCCACGAATTTTTTTTGTTAGAGATCCAGCGATATTTACAATATGCTTTCCAGTTCTTCGCCATGGAAAATTGGAACGAAAGATGACAACGGAACTTCTAGTGTAATATATTATATGCAAACAGTTAAATCCTTGCCTTCTATCTGCTCAATCTGTTTTGATGTGCTACTTTTACTGCTTCACACGACGAAAAATTTTCAGGATGTCAAGCTTTTCTGTATCGTGCTAGACTCCATAGACTACCGTGACCTTCAGCTTCTCGTTGTTCAGATTTAAACAAGATTTTGTGTTACGTGCTGATTCTACTGCGTTAAACTGCTTACAACCTCCCTTCGTATTAACTGTGTTTATGATTTAAACAAGATTTTGTTTTGCTTCCAAGGATCAGTTTCCTTTCACTCGTAAAGAAATTAACCGTGTTTATGATCCATTTATGTGTTGGCTAAGAGACTGGTGGATAGTTTATAGGCTTGAACTGCACCTTATAGAACTGAGCCTGACCTAGGCGCTAAGCTAGAACCGAGCAGACAACCAAGCTGGACCTGTTCGATGCAGACTGAGGCTTTCTACTTGTTTTGAGCTGCTCATTAGGAGGTGCTTTCAGTGATGAAAACGTCGGTTTTCACAGAAATATTGATGTTCCAATTTGTCCGGTTATTCTTTTCCACTTCCGAGTTCTTTATACCGGTATAAATACCAACTGGTACCGGAGCAACATGGGGTTTGCAGATTGATGGTTTCAGTTTAACAACTATTTAGGTAGATCAGCGTCGAGCAGGAGAAAAACTGCGCACAACCATGGATGTGCAAGTTTTTTTCGCCGAGCAGGGATGGAACTTGTGGATCGGTCATTCGTTTCCCCGGACTTACAACAAGCTTACGCTTAAAACATATGGAGCAGGTAAAGGATTAGAGAGCATCACTTGGGTATATTTAGAGCGGGACAAATCCTACGCGATAGCAACGAGGTGTGAGTAACTGGTCGACCAATAAGACAACTGAACCACCAACCACTCACATTTAGCAACAATTATGCAAGATTTCTTTTGCATAACTGGTCACATTGGTCACTCTTTAATACAGGTGGATCCTACATGCAATGGTACTAAATGCCGCGTAGCCCACCTCTATATTTAGAAGAGTGGCAACAATGCCGTCAATTTTGTGTGTTCAAGTAGTGTGATTGTTTTGCTACTTAGTACTACGACTTAATGATATTCCTCTTCACTTGCAAGTGAGAGGTCTTCGGTTTGATTCTCGTCAAAGACGAATTTGAATCACATTATTGCTTAGCTCATTGTAAGGTTAAGCCCACCCCTCCCCTTTAGTGTAGATAATATTGTTCAAAAAAAAAAAAAATAGTGTGAGTGTTCTAGCATTGCTTTTAAGTATGATTAGTGACCCGAATTTCGTAATTAATTATTGATATCAAAACCGATATCTTAAGCCAGTGAAAAAGTAATTTGGTTGGAATAGTTTGAAGGGAAAAATCTAATCTTTTTACTGCCTTGATTTTTTAACGCAAAGGTTAGGGAAATGCACTGCACGGAAGAGAGATAATTTTTAGTGTGCAAGAAACATGGCGTAGTATATCAAGTATCATAATATTAGTGGTTGAATACTTAAAGAAAAAAAAAAAATTTAACCACTTGTACTATGTCAGTTGATGCATTCGACCGTGTTTTCGGTATACTGAAAATTTTCTCGAAGGGAGGGGAGAGGAGTCTGTCTCCCATGCGACAAAGAAAAGGACCGTAATTTTGAATCTCACTCGTTCACTTTTGGACCCAGTCCTCCCCTGCCCTCTCGAATCAATCAAAATCAAGCCACAAAAGGAAGCAAAAGTAAAAGCAAACACCACATTTTTAAGCTCCTTCGTTTTCACTTTGCATATTCAAAGCACTTTCTCTTTTTTTTCCTTTTCTTTTCTAAATTCCTTTTTTTTTTTCTTTTTTTTTTTTTCGTTTTCATTTACGTTTGGTGGGTTATGCTTTATGTTATACTTTCCTTGTTTTTTGGGAGATAATACGCATTAAAGGAAGGGATTCGATTGGAAGCCTAGATATCAGGTGCAGCAGTGAACGCCCTTAAACAAGCTCACGCCCCGTGCGTTCAACATCTTTCTTTTCAAACATAAATTAAAAAAAAAAAAAAAAAAAGGGAAATGGGAACCTAATGGGAACCTTTAGTGGAAGGGAATTGCTTTACGTGGGAAACACAAACAACAAAAGCCACTTGAAGAGGGCCTAACTATTAGAAAGCAAAGAGATGAATGACGAATGAGTCACGCAAGTTACGAGCCCCACTCCACTCCAATATGTCTCGTGTGGGATCACGTGACGAGAGAGATATTCACATCATCACGTGAGTGCATATTTCGAGTGACATCAATATATATCATGCGAGGGGGCCAAGACTTCAATAGAGCTATCTGACTAGGCTAATTCTCACATCGGGTGGTACTAGAGTATATCTACTTGGTTTTTTTCAATACAAAAGTGAAATCCACTCCATTAACGTGTCTCCAAAACATTTTAAGCAAACATAATCGAGATACATTCAAAAGTTCTTATCTTTCTCAAGATTCTTGAACGTGTATATTTGGTTTGAGATAAGCTTTGGCTTCTTTCCATGCCCATGAACAACTCTACAGTGAGTCTGCAACAATGCTCGGAACTTGGAAATCGATCAAACTAGTGAGCTTAAGCTTATCTTTCTCCTAAAAAATCTAGTAACTAATCACTCCACAAGTCCTAATTCCTACCGGGCAGGGAAAACGATAATGAACTGAAGGATAAATAAAATGCAGAATGCAGATATATAATTAACTTATTGTACATGCCTCCTGCTCGAGTTCTGATGCTTCAAAACTCCGCACGCCTAGGCTCATGTAGGTGGTTGTCTAGTCTTCTCTGCTCTCCTGTATACACAAAAAGGAAAGCACTAAAATACGAGAGGCAAACAATGTGGGGGCTCCATGGTCTTCTATCATACTTAAGATTACAATTAATATCCCGATTAATCTTGAATTCTTACGGGAAAAAAGAGCGGATGAACATTTTAAATAAATTAACAAAATTAGTAAAAGAAAAAGGAGAAGCTAGTTCTTTATGTTCCGTCCCACAACAAAAGTTGTCTTCTTCTTTCTCCAAGGCCTTTATGTGTTCCTTATAAAAATAAGAGAAAGCTTGGTATATAAAGAAGCTTTTGATAAAGATGGAGACAATCATCAATTTCCATATATAATCTGAAATATAAGTTCCTTCTATTTAACATATATAATAAATATATCAATTTCTTTTGCTCAGTGTTGATTTCAAAGCCGGTTAATAAAGTTCACCGTCACGTCTCATATGAAACGTAATTTATGGAAACAATATATTCTCTTTCCAATTGATGTGATCTGGCTTTTCCTTATATTGGTTTTCTTTCTTTTGGATCTTTGTCTACTGAAGGACTTACCTACACCCCAGGATGCCATTTTAGTTTCCTGGACCAATGATACAATGCCATGAGTTTTAAATTCCCCACACAGCATTGTATTATTGATCTGGGACGCCACAGTGGCATCCCGGGGTATAGGGAAGTCTCTCTCCTCAGTCTCAGTATGCATGTCCCCTTCCCTCGTATTTAAGCAGCTTTAAGCATGCAGCAGACATTATTGTGCGAGAGAGAAATATACTAGTACAAATTGACGAGGGAAAATGAAAGTACCTGTTATGAATGGGATCAGGTCCATTTGGCACTCTTCTTTTGCTCACGTAGATAAAGGTGGAGTCCCAGACAACAGCATGCTTCTCTCTTCCAATCAACTTCCAATGCTTGAAGATTTTAGTGGATGAAACTGTAACGGTTGGTTTTTTTTGGGCACTGCGGTTTACAAGTATTCCAGCAAGGAAAAACAAGAAGACAACCAGAAGCAGAAGAGCTCCAAACAGAGCTCTTAAAACCTTCCTGCGACTCTCCATGTATATGTCTCCCCTTAGCCCCCTCCGACTTTAAGTTTTACCTACTGGCTTTCTGACCACACCTGATGGCCAGTCATTTCTAACCAAGATAAAGAATGTACCAAAAGACCAATGCTTGTGGCGAGAGGACAAAGATGAACTCTCAGACAAGCAAGCACAAATGGAAACACACAGAGAGAGAGAGAGAGAGAGAGAGAGAGAGAGAACAAAAAGGAGAACAGAATAGAACAAATGATTAGGTTGTAACTTGGCGGGTAGAGTTGTTGGTTCTATTTAAAGGCTCATACAAGAAGGCGCTGTATGAGATGTGTATCTATGAGTGTGAGTGGAGAGAGAGAGAGAGAGAGAGAGAGAGAGAGAGAGAGAGAGAATAAGCGGAGAATAATAAACAGAAAAGTTCGTTATTCTAACCCTTTTCTGTGTTGAATGGGTCCATTTGAACCCTCTTTCTCTGCTTTAGTTTGTGTCGTGCAGCTAATTGGGGCTCACTATCCTCCTAATCCTTATGTACTCCCAAGTTTCTAAAAGACATAGAGCCTAGACCTACCCCATTATATACAATCGGGACTGAGGAAGTTGGAACCCCCTGCTTACTGGTGTGCTTGTTCCCCTCTACCGGAAAAATCTTGGATCCGATTGCTGGACCACGTAACCTGTCCAACCCTCCCCACAACAGAGTCGGGTCCCCCTGTATTTGGTCCCACCCAACCACACGCTGGTCCTACAGTCTGAGTCAGCTACCCTATATGGTAGCTGCAGACAAACTCCTCCCTCCCCACCTATGATGAATACTTGGCTCCAGAGTACAAGCTAACCCCTGACTTCTTAACTGAATTAAACTAATCTCACATTATTTAAACGGCCTCACCCACATTCTTCACCCAAACAACAAAAACCAAATGATATCAATGATAATAATATTAATCAACAGAAAGGTGTCAGGCTAAAACTTTGGCTACGGTTGAGAGTTTTCTTGCTTAGTAAGGATCTCGACATATGGTTGTCTGTAATAAAGTAATAATTAATAATAAAAAGAAAGTTCATATGCTACTTTTCGTTCAAACAAAACAATACCAAATTGGATTGGCACTAAGCTTCAGATCAATGTATTTTGGACTTGATAATGTACCTGTCTTAGTCGCCTAGGCATAATTTTCCAAATATGCCCTCAAAATGAGGTGAAATTTCCAAACAGAATTTAAAAGTCCCACTAAAATGAGGGTAAATGCTTTAGAACTATCAATTAAGCTATCAATTATGTAATTACTTTGATGCAATCAATTCATTACAGGACCATAAGGTTTGTCTGTCCCCTAGTCAGTTGCAACACTACTCGACATCAGTCAGTCAAATGAATATATGATATACAATGTATCACAAAAGCTTACTCTACCTACTTCTCAAGCGTCTTCAAGTAAGGATGATCTCGTAACAGTCTGAACTAGTTTTATTCATATGCATGCGGATGTGCAAAATTTAAAAGCCTGTAGAGTAATAAGAGTTGAATAAAAGATATGTGAGCACATAATTACCCTACTAAATTCAGTAATACATAACAAAGATAGAAACTGTAGAGGCAAACACACAAGTACATTTCCAAAATCTACTTTCTTAAGTACATTTCCAAAATCTACTTTCTTATTAATCATAACAATGAGAAGGGAATAATAGGGAATTTCCCATCAGACTCATCAATGTCAGCAACAACCCTAGCATTTTAAGAATACAACCTGAGAGTGACAGTTAATTGAGGAATCAGAAACATTGAAACCTGAAAAAAAAAAACTAGTGGTGTTTTACGAAATCTGACGATGATACCACATTACTGAACTTTATCCATGGTCACTACTTACAGAAACTGATGTGTACAAAAGCTTGCCCGAGAGACGATTATTAAGTGACAGATAAAGAAATGCTACCAGAAAGGTACCTATCCGATATTATTTAAATACTGATCTTGACTTGAATTTGAGACATTTGTCTATTCAATTCTGCAAATATATCCAGTCAGAAAATGTTAGTTTTTTGTGATATCCATGTGAGTCTGAGTGAACTAATCAATCTGACATACAAATGAGATTAACAAGTCACAATAAATCCAAACCTCATCCCCCAATGAAGGCATGAACCTAGTTCAAAGTTAGTATTCTGTCCACAACAAGTGTACCCTACATGTCCGATAATAAACCCTTATTGAATTCTACTAGTTTTCCCCCACTCCATACGCAACTTCTTTGTGCTTTCAGAGAAACAGAAAATCAAACTTGCAATTACAAAACTCAAAGCATTTATTAAGGGCCACCATTCGTCATTTGATCAAAATTCACCTCTCTTTATGAAATTTGTACTTTTAGATACTGCCACCTCTATTAGGTGAACATATAATGTGCTTTCAAGGGCCCAGTAAAATCAAGAGATTCAGTCAAAAGTATTTGCTTCACCTTAGATCTTAGAAGCATAAATCATTTAGTGGGGTCAACCAATTTTATACTAAGATGCTATGCGCTCTTCTGGACCTCGATTGCCGGCCTTGAATGGAGTAAGACCACACACCAATATGAATAAAATAATGCCAACATCATATCAGCAAGGGTTCAAAAGAAAATAGAGGATACCAATTTTTAAAGAAATTCTAAAGGAAATGTTTTGATACAAATCAACAAACATTTTGGGAATCATAAGACGATAGTATAAGTAGATAGGCTATGTAGAACATAAATACATACATCTTGCATTCACCTACAAAGTTATTATTTGAAGCAAAACCAAATGATAAGTTGGCTATAAGACCTAATAATTTGAGCAACTCAGATATGGGAGAAGATAAATACTTAGGAATACACCTACACAGTTAAATTTCCAATTAAAGAAATATATACAAAATTAGTTTCTGATTTCTTACATTCTCGACAAAACTCAGCTTTAACATGAAAAAGTTTAACTCATCTTTTAACATTTGTTGATCGTCCAGGAAACTCTAATTTATCAGCGAAGTCTTTAACCTGCAGCTGCAATATATAGGTCCAATTTCCAAAAATGAGAGAGATGTAACAATATGGACATATACATAATATGTTACATCTATGGGACCATGTGGAAAACACAACTCATATATACTGCCCATGAAACAGCAATTTACCATGCAAGTTCATTAAAGCTGATGCAGCATGACTCAAAGTTACTAGTTCATTGTGTCTCGACATAGCATTAGAGAATGTGCAACTGCATTATCTAAAAAATCATCATAGTTTCAGATTTCAGTTTCCATGCGCCCCCTCCCATAGATAGACTTCTGTCAAACTTCTACTGCTGCTCCTCGAAGTGACTTTTCTTTCTTCTTCTTCTGGGTCCACTTGGGTCCATAAATAGCCAAGTGTGTCCTGCCAAACCATCGATCAGTTATCTGCAGTTTCATATGAAAGAGATTAGCAAGTAAAAACCCATCCCAAACATTCTATAGTTATGTGGTCAGGATAGCTATCATGATCTCACATTTCATAATGCTTTATCAATAGTAAAACTGCTGATAGTTTGCATTACCTTCACAAGGCATCCACATGAATCCAGCATGTCAGTCCTTAGTGGGTACTCAACTACCTAGACCGTGAATTTGGAAGCTTAATGAAGAACTGGCAAAAACATAAGCAATAACAAAAATAGAAAATCACAACTTACTATAAAGGTATCTTCTCCAACTAGGTCCGAACTTGATATTTGATCCATCAGTACTGCATAGTCAACTTCCATACATGGAGGGGTAACACTAATGTAATCAAATGGTTCTTTACCTGCAGGAAATTGAATTTTATTTTAATGATTGGATATAAAAAGAACATGAAATATGGTGCATATGTTGTAAGAAATATGACCAAGACGAATATAAGATTATGACAATGTTTTTGCACAATGAAGTCTCTTCTAATCAGCACTCATCCTTTGTCTATGTTACAGAGAGAGAGAGAGTATTAACACATACCTGCAAGTTTCTGTGCACGTTCCATGAATTTTTCAACACGAACAGTATGTATAACTGACACATCAAGAAACCCAGTCCATTCCAAATCTGGACGTAAAACATCTGAAACGACCCATGGATCCATCTCAACAAAATGTACCTGGAATTGGTAATTGTAAAAGGTAGGAAATCCATAAAGATGTATGTTCCTTGACCCAAAGAGATGAGAGAAACATGCTACAAAGTACAACAAAAACAGAAAAAAAATGCATTGTACAAAACTTTTTGTTGGAGATTCCACATTAAAACCCAACTTCACTTCAAACTAGACAACTACTTTAGACTGTTGTAGGTTCAGCACTTCAGCTATGAGTTGAGAGCCAAAGTACATACATAAAACTATAATACAAAGATTCAAGATTTTTGTAGTAGCAGGAGATATGAACTAATTTATCAATGGTACCTCAGAGCATCCTCGACTAAGAGCTTCAATTCCAACCGATCCAGTACCACTGTACAAATCTAACCAACGGCCAGGCCTTAAAGATGCAGGACAACCCCCAGCAGCCTAAGATTTTTGGCACAAATATTAATTTACAAGCACAAATGTCAAATTTACAAGCACGTGTCGTGGACAAAAGACTTACTTACCTGCAGGAGGCTGCACCTTTCACGACCTCCATCATCGGGCGCACATCCATACCCTTTGGAGATGGCAACTTCATTCTCCGAGCCTTTCCTCCAAGCACCTACATTGGCTGCAACCTTAGACTCGAGAAATCTTAATAAATCGGTATTTCACTATTTCCAACAGACAAACATGTTATTGTATACCGCCATTTCGCTAATCAACAAGTAGCAGCTAAACGTGTTCTTAACTTGCATTAAAAATTGTAAGAAAAAGACACAAAATTTGGAGAAATTGCATACAGTAAGCAACTTATTCCCCTAACGCCGCTAACGTTCCAATTTCCAAACGTAAACACACACACACACACACACACACACACACACATATATATATATATATACATATATAACCAATAGTAATCAAACAGATTAACGGAAGAGAGAGAGGTACGTTTGGAGAGGGCTCAGGAGATAAGGCCTCGTCGGGGTTGAAACCGTACTGCTCCATCAACACTCCCTTGGCCTCGCTCCACGATTCCTTCTCCGATTCTGCAGCCATTAACACAACTAAAAAGTTCAAATTTCTAAGAAAAAGGACGAAACTTCGATCCGATGAACTGAGTCGTATAAAAATGATGAGGTTTACTGGAAGCGAGGACGACGACGGGCGATTGTCGTCGATTGTTGCAGAAATTGATGAGAGGAGTGGTAGAGGGCGAGCCAAATTCCGTAGCTGTTACATTCATTCGGAATGGGGAGAGAATCGGAGGAGATGAAACCGCATTGCCGCTCTGTCTGAGCTCCACCACAAGCCGTAGACTGTAGAGTGAGAGCTCCTCACTTCGTCTCTCAAGTTATCAGAAACAAGCATCCTTTATTCTCTTGGGCTGAATACGAGCTGGGCCTACGTGTGGGCTATTGAGCTGGGCCTATAGTAGCTCAATTACGCGTTTTTTTTTTTTTTTAACAAACAATAACGTCAATAGATTAAATTAAATTATTAAATATTATGAGAAAAATTGGTGGAAACCGAACTCGTACTATAATGCATAAACATTTTTACTTTTCGAGATTGCAGTAAAGCGTCATTTGCAACTCAACTAAGTGTTAATTTTGTTAGAGGAATACAGGCTTAAGCTTGTTTTTCTTGAATTACAACATTTCGTATACTATAATAATTGGTTTTATCGAGACAGTTATTGACATGTATTGAATTTGGATCCTCTCTAGACCTTTAGGTCATCTCCAACTGACCCGACCAAAGGGCCATAGGGCTAAAAATAGCCCGTTTTGACACGAAAACCGTCTCCAACTGAGGGCTAAGCAAAATGGCTCGTGATTCCCACCCTGGCAAAAATGGGAGAACCGGCCAAAGGGCTGGCCAAGAGCAGCCAACCCTATAACCTGGCTTTCCAGTGCCAGAATGTCAAGCTTAACATTTTACTAGCCTTCCAGCTCAGCCCGTTTGAATCCCAACGGTTACCTCATTTTATTTCAATTCTTCACATTCTATTCTCTTACCTCTTCCAATAATCTTACCTTTAATTTTTTCAATAATTTTCAAATGGCCACATCTGCAATGAAATGAGGGGCTTGGACTCGAAAAGAAGATGACGACATTTGCAGGGCTCATAGATGGGTATCAGAAGATAGTGTTAAGGGTAGTTCTCAAACAAGTGAAGGTATTTGGAGTTGTGTGAATTTTACCCCAATATCCAGCCAATTTATTAACATTGGAAACTGAAGATGAGATGTGCCACATAAATAAGAATCATATCTAAAATTTACACAACCAATTATATATCGACACCTGGCACTCGAAATTCTATCTGAAAAATTATTAAGATCATATAAAGATAAGAAATCTGGAGAGTTACTCACTTTAGCGATAAGTGTCACTCGAAATCCTATTCGAAAAATTATTGAGATTACATAAATATAAGAAATCTTGAGAGTTACTCACGTTAGCAATACGCGTCCCTCGAAATCCTATCAAAAAAATTATTGAGATTATATAAAGATAAGAAATCTAGAGGTTTGTTCATTTGGTAACAAGTAACACTCAAAATATGTCTAAAAACCTTATTTTAACATGGTAGTTTAATTTAAGTAACTATATTAATTCAATTAAAATAATAAATTATATTTGGCCTACGACCTTTTGGCCCCCTCAGTTGAAGATGATTTTTTGTCAAAGGGCTATATTTGGTCTATAGTCCTTTGGCCCATGGCCTGACATAGTTCATTAAAATATAAGTTCTTGCAGAGCTATATGGCTAAAGGAAGCCTTTTGATCCTCCTTCGATTAGAAATGACCTTAGTGTTCGGAACTTAAAAATCAGAAAATTCTAATCCTTAGTTAGTGTAAAAGAGAAATCTAAGGTTTTGGAATGAATTAGTGACAACCATCGAACAATTTGAGTTATTTAAATTTGTTTGATTCCTAAACTCTCGACAGCGAAATCCGAAGATGATTTCTGTCCACAAATACTAAAAGTAGAACGTCGCCGAAATTGTTGACTTGTTTATTTGAACAAGGGAAGTTATGATTCTGAAACGACATGAAGCTGACACGTGCTACATATATAAGCAATGCAAGCACGGAGTCTACCCATTACGATCAGCTCGCCACGCGGCATCATCTCAGCCGTCGATTTCGAAGGTGGGAAGAGCGCGTCACAGAAACTGAACTGTCCCACCAACTACCCGAGCCCGACTGTTGCCAAAATTAAAATCCAATTTATAATTAAAAATTAGTCACTTTTGCGTTCCGCATAATTGACATTTCCCCGGGCGTCACAAAGACTCCAACTTTGCCCAGTTCCGAAGTCGCAAGCGAGCGAGAAGGAGGCCTCGAATCTTGATTAATTAATTAATTAATTAAGTATTTAATTAATTTTAATTGATCGATCGATCAGGAACTGAGAGGAGGAGGAGGAGGAGGAGCAGTGGAAGCACAAGTTGCCCAATTGGAAAGCGAGAAAATTTAGTTTTGGGGAAATGGGAGCTTGTGTTTCGAGGCCGAAGGGCTGCTGTTTCGGATTCTCGAAGAAGAAAAAGAAGAATGGCGGCGGCCGCCGCCAGAGACGAGTCATTCGCCGGCGCGTTTCGTCGTCCTCCGATCGCTCCGTTCCTACACTCCAAGGTGTTTAATTTACTCTTTGATTGGTGCGGGTTTACTTTTTATTTTATTTGTTTCTGTTTTGATTTAATTTAATTGGATGAGTTCTGACCAGCAGGAAGTATGGATGGGGCGTTTTTTGATGCAAATTCGGCGATCGAGTCAGAGCGAGATGACGATTTTTATAGTGTTTATGATGGTATTATCATTTCTCAATTTCAGTATATTAAATTTTTTTTTTTTTCAAATAATTGTTCAGCAATATGCCATCGAAGTTAAGCGAGTTTAGGCAAGAGTAGAAGTTAAGAACTGGGTTGGTTTGATTTAATATGCAGATGTGATGTCATTAAACGAGTCGGAAAGTGCGTTGAGTGTTTTGTCACCGAGAGGTCTTTCTCGGCAGGCACAGAAACCGCCGCCATTGCATTCCACCTCCGCTGTGTCTGCGGAGGAGAGCATGGACGAAAATGGCGGAGGGGACAGAATGCAGGGACTGGATCACTGTGGGATTCTTCAAAATTCTTGCTTGCCTTGTCGTCCTTCCAATAGCCTGTCGGGCGACAAAAGAATAACCACGGCCACGCCAAGTTTGAGGAGGAAAGTCCTTTCGTTTAAATGGAGGGAAGGGCATTCTGCTGCAGCTGCAGTTGCAGTTGATCACACCCCCACATTACGTGAGTGTTGCCCATGGACTTGCCCATTTGTCAGTATTATGATGCAACTTAACAATGTGGACTGGCAGCTGATCTTAATCTTCCCTGTTTGTGTTAGTTTCACCGAGATCGCTTGCGACAAGACCACTAGCCGGTTCTACAATTCCGTACTGTCCCATTGAGAAGAGAATGCCAGATTGTTGGTCACCTCTCGAGCCAAACACTTTCAAAGTCCGGGGTAAAAATTATCTTAGGTGAGAGCTTCGTACTTTCAATAGAATTGATCTCTTTCTTTTTTTCTCTCGGAATAATCTGTCTGATTTGTGTTTGTATCAACTCTTCATTTGCTTAACAGGGATAAGAAGAAAGAAATTGCTCAGAATTGCGCTGCATTTTATCCTTTTGCCGCTGATATTTTCGTATCTCAGAAAAAGATTGATCACATTGCTCGATTTGTGAAACTTCCGGTTGCGAGTACCACCGGAGATGTCCCTTCTATTCTTGTTGTAAATGTTCAGGTGCCTATTCCTTCACAAACTTATTTTCCTGAACTTTTTACATCTTATTTTGTTTCCGTGCTAAACCTGTTGGTATGTTCATAATCTGTTTGTCCTCCATGTTTGGGAATAGTTTTTCTTCTTATGCTAAACGCTCTTTGTAATTTTTTCTCAAATTCTATGTGAATCTTCTATCTACAGATACCACTTTATCCAGCCAATTTTTTCATAGGCGATGGTGATGGAGAAGGAATGAACTTGGTTATGTATTATAAGATTTCTGAAACTTATTCGAAGGAGCTTCCTCCTCATTTCCGTGAAAGTATCACTGTAAGCTGCTTGAAACTCTAGCTGTGGCCGTTCCTGATTTTCAACATGTAGAAATAAAGTTACGAAGTTTGGTTTTCTTGAAAATATGCTGCATCACATGGCAGACTCGTGACTCGCTCATTAGGTTGATTTAGTATGTATAGCTAATTAATTATTGTGTCTTGGTTAATATCTTGACAGAGGTTAATCAATGATGAAGTGGAGAGAGTTAGAGGATTCCCTGTCGATACAATTGCACCCTTCAGGGAAAGATTGAAAATTTTGGGCCGAGTGGCAAATTTGGAGGATCTTCATTTAAGCACAGCCGAGAAGAAGCTAATGAATGCTTACAATGAAAAACCTGTTCTTTCACGTCCTCAGCATGAATTTTACTTGGTAAGTTTTGGTTTCGATTCTCCACCTGCATAATTATCAGAAAACGCACCATATCCATTTAACCTTTCTTTCCCTCCAATCATACTCATACAGGGAGAAAACTACTTCGAGATCGATTTGGATATGCATAGATTCAGCTACATCTCGAGAAAAGGTATTGAAGCATTTCACGAAAGAATGAAGCTGACGATATTGGATTTTGGTCTCACAATTCAGGTAAACAATATATTTCATAAATCTGAGCTTGGCGTATTTACCTCATACTTAAGATCGACACCTAATCTGTGCTATGCATTGTGAATTTCAAATAGGGGAACAAAGCAGAAGACTTGCCGGAGCATTTGTTATGCTGCATACGGTTGAACGAAGTTGACTACAATAATAAATCATTACCGGGGGTTCTGAATCAAAAGTTTCTGTAATCCCAACACAATACTTGAGTTTTTCAAATCGATAAATAACAGAAAAACAAGTTAACTAGTCCGAGAACATATGGAGTCTCAAAATCTTGGTTTTGAGCATCTTCAATTTGTATGTATATAGAATTTTGAATGTACAGTTTCAGCAGGAAGAGTGAAATAAAGAGAACATAAAATTTTATTCATACTTCCGTGTCCAGTATGCTTGCAGTTTCTGTATGCAGCTTCTTGGCAGCAACGGGTTTGGCTATAAATCGGAGCAAGAGCCAGCATCTTCACCTCACCTCCTCCTGCTGCATCTACAGGTCTCATTCCCTCCCCTCCATTTAAATCCACTGATTGTATCTTGAAGCTGCTTCTTTTATCTGCGTGCTGATGATCGATAATTTCATCTTTCCAGATGTTCATGGTAAGAAAGTAAGAAATATAGATTTCATTCAAATCTACCGTCGTGAGGTACTTATGAAACGAAGATCCAACTACGATACAGGTGGCCTCATACATCGCCCGAAAACGGTAGACAAAGAACATTTATGAACATTTTGTTCAGGCTTAGAACGTAAAGATGAATCTGGTGAGGAATGTGAATCGGCATCCTTTCTTTCTCGAAATCCTTCGTCTGGATTTGGATGTTCTTCCCCGTCACCTTTGTTAATCGAAATAGCGACCTTCAGAGTTGGCTTTTTTTCGAGGACTTGAATCTTATCCTCCCAAATGAGGCCGGAGGAGCCCTGCCTTCGGAATGAAGTCGCCGATCTCTGCAACGCAGTCATTGATCGATACTCTGTCTCTGTCTCCGTCTTGCTTTGTGCTCGTCCGTCTTGTTTCGGTCCCTTCCTTGACTGGGAGGAGGATGGTATTAAAAGGCTTTCCTTTTTCTAACTAACAAAACAGTTTCTTGTTTTGAGTTTGTGGTCACTTACCCGTAATTACAGCCACAATTTTATTCGAGAGCGAGAGGAGTTTTCATTAAGTGACTTGGAAATATCAAATAGTGGTTTTTAAGTGGTTATGGTATTCTAGATGCAATTACATTACTATGATGCGTACAACATTCAACATTTAAAATATTGGTATCGATGGAAATATCGATATGCAAATTTACGAAAATATCGAAGGATATATTGATATCGATATTGGTTGTCCTCGATAGAAATGATGGAAATTTGTTAAAAAAAATATGGAAATTTCAAATGAAACTTTCGGAAATGTAAACATTAGTTTAGACGAAATACAAGAGTTTCTCCGATATTTAATTTATATGTCAAAAATATCGATAAAATATATCAATTTTAGCTAAAATTTAAAAGTGTCTCCGATATGGGGTAAAGTCTAAAACTTCAACCCCCTCCTTTCCATATCTTTCTAGTATCAAAGAAATTTCAAATACTGTCCACATTTCAATATTACACAAGAATTTTTTAACGAGTAACTAAAAAGTCGTTCATGTTACGACTATCATCTCTCCTTGGTTTTGGTAACTTGTTAGTTCACGTTATAATGAGTGGATGACGAGTTTATGCCTCAGGTTAAAATATCACAATAATCCACCCATAATAAAACGTGATCATATTCTAATACTATCCAATAATCTCTCGTCAAATATGGTTAATTGTAGAAAATTACTTTAAAATGATGACAAAGGAAAGTAGTTTTTTCTCTCCCTCAACCTTAAATAATTTCATATGGATTATTGTGGTCTGATCCTTGGTGGCAAGTGAAAAGTAATATAGATAATTTCATCACGTAATTAACGTAACATATTAAAACTGAGACTAGAAATTAACTTCATTAATGCAGATGTAAGTAATCATAGTTTATAGGATATCGTCTTATCAAAAAAAAGGTTTAACTACTAATTAATAATCGAAAGAAGCATCCAAAAGTTGAGGAAAAGCTGCCTGCATCTCACTGTCTTGATCCAAGATAGTCTCCACAAACGAGCTCATGGAAGACGAAGAAGCTTGCTGTTCAAGCAAGCCATTGTTCCTCTGACCTTCAAAATCACATCCCTCAATTGCATCAGAGTTGCCTTGCACTCCAAGTTTAGGGTTTTCTAAAGATGACATCACCACGTTATGCAAATCTTGTTCTTGCTTCAAAGGATCAGCTGATGCAAAAGGATCTTGCAGAAGAAACTCACTCCAGTTAAACGAAGAAGAAGACGGCGTAACCTGAGCCTCCTGTGATTCCCGGCACGCGTAAGTTGGTTGAGAAATTAATTGGTGATCTGTGGCACGAGGAGAGGATGATGAGGAGCAAGAGGAGGTTATTTCATTTAAAAAGTGTGGCTGCTCAATTTGCACACTCTCTTGAAACCGATGAGCCAAAAAGCCAAGTGAAAGTGTGCTATCACAGGAATTGTGCTCTGATCCCTGTCCATTAATATTAGGGTTCATCATCACACGGGTATATGGGATTCCTGTGATGCCGGAAGAAGGCTCTGGTTCGGGTGCGAATGCCCTATTCGAGAGCTTAAAGAAGTACGAGAATTGATTTCCGGCAGCGGTTGGGAGGCCGCTGATGTTTCCGTAGTCGGAGAGGATCTGGGAGTAGGGTTTGTGGGTGACAGGGTCGATTCCCATTTTGGAAAGCTTCTTTTTGAGCTTGGTGTTCCAGTAGTTTTTGACGTCATTGTCTGTTCTTCCTGGTAGTTGCTTTGCAATGTGAGACCACCTGCATTGCATAAAACGAGTATTGCATTTGTTAGTAAACGCATAGGAAGTTAATAATGTGAATAATTCCAATATTTATTTGCTTGTAGATATGAAAAGGTCGGAAATCAGAATAATTTCGATTCTCATTTTAAGCAAGTAAACATGTCATCAGGCTTTAGAGTTAGAGAGAGTGTTTGAAATCCATTCAATAAGGCCAAATCAGATCTTTGAATCTTACTTTTCTCATGTCAATCTTGATTAATCTCTTGGCATTTTAATTTTATCTACTTAAAAGAGACATCTTTTGGTTAATTTTTCTAAGGAAATATGTGCACATAAAAGCGGTTACAAATTTTTCATAAAAAATTTAAATGGATTGATATTAAATATACATTAAAGGGACACTAAACCTCAATTTATGTACGGCTCACTGTTTGTTTGTGTCCATCAATTCGATTTTTTGGCTAAAAGTTTGTAAACGGTTGTATTTGCTTGTGGTATTGACAACAACACTCATATGAAAAGGAGAAAAGTAAACAAAGAAATCAACTCCACCTGCTTCCGATGGCCTTGTGAAGGTTAATGATATGCTCTTCCTCTTGAGGAGTGAAGTTGTCATGCTTGAGGTCAGGCCTCAGGTAATTAGTCCACCTAAGCCTGCAACTCTTCCCGCATCTGTTGAGTCCTGCAGACAAACCATGCAAACACATAATCTTTAAACATCGGACAAACTAACGAAATAGTTATCAAACGGGCACTTCGGTTAGCAATTAAATAAGTTAAGCATAAAACTGGACCTGCTTTTTTAGGAACCAATGTCCAATTTCCGACACCATGTTTCGATACATATGCAAGAATTTTTGCATCTTCCGCGGCAGTCCAGAGTCCTCGTTTCACATTCGATTTATCGCAGCAAGGCGGCCTTCCCATTGTGTGTGAGAGAGAGAGAGAGAGAGAGAGAGAGAGAGAGAGAGAGAGAGAGGTGAGAGATTATAATTATGTAATGGTGATGCAAGTTCTAAGCTTTGCAAGTGTTATTTAAAAAGAGGAAAGAAATTGGCAAAGAGAAGAGGGCAAGGAATGCATGCTAATAGGCTCTCAATTAACCAGAATTGCATGATAATTTTCATCTCTCAGAAAACTAACGGTTTAACATGACATCACAAACCTATGCTCTCTCTCTCTCTCTCTCTCTCTCTCTCTCTCTCTCTCTCTCAGCTGGTTCAAATTGGATGAATTATTTGGTTAAGGCACAAGCACAACAAATCTAAGGCCGCTTGGTAACAAAAATTAGGATTTTAAACCCTCGTGGTGTAGTCTGTTAGCAAATTTAGTCATTTCAACACATTCATAGGATGTAACGAGCTCATGATGCTTCAACGAATAACCTTTCATATTTGTAATAGTAAACTGTGCAACAATGAACAATGTTTCTAAAATTTGGATCTGGGCACAGCAGCTCCAAACATATATCTCACTATAGCAGAGCTCAATGTTATATACAACTTAGCATTTAACCGCTGTGTGTAAATATTGACCTCCCTTAGGACGAACACGCCTTGCAACTCTTCCTACAGTATCCAAGAAGTCCCTCCGTGCCTATCATATAAGTTGGGTTCTTTTTGCATTCTCCCGCTTTAGCCCACAGGGGGCAGTTATCATTCTCGTCTGAACAAACTCCGCCAGTTGCACGCTTTATTAGTGACTTCTCGAAGGATCTCACATGAATCCACTTGGTTGCAGACCATTTCTCACCCGCAATGACAGGGCAACTCCCGTGCAAGCTGCTTGGATCGGTTGTTGCATTGGGATGGAGACTGAAGAACAGCAGGGCATCACCCTTGTACGGTTTCACTGTAAGGATACATAGACATAGTAAATAAATGAATACAACACAAATATAACAGCAAATACAATGTGTCTATGAATTTCAAACTGCAATTCACTACCCCCTCCCGCACTGTACACAGGACATACCCACTTGTGAATTAGTTAAAAGAGAACTAAGCAGCAAGTTTCAAATACATTTAGTTTACGTGACCATATCATAACGTGATACCTGAATAGCCATCTTTAGCACAATCAGACGTGTCATCATCCTTAGGTTGAGACAGTTTTCCCTGTCAACACATAAGAAGATGAATGAAATTCAAAAGGTAAGGAAAAAAGAGGGCGAGAATTCAGCCTTGCAAGTAACCAATTACCTCCGAATTGGGAAAGACTGTTTCCCCACCCTTTTCAACATTAGAGAGATACATCAATACAGTGGCAACACGGTGGCCACCCAATTCTTGGTTAGTCTTGTCTTGAAAATAATCGAAATGTGGTTCGTACTTTTGACCATGTTCATAGTGCAGTATCTGAATGGACTCCCCATTTTCTGATTAGAAAAGAAAAGGAAGTTCAATAAAGATGAAATAAGACACTTTCTCAGTAGTCCAATAAGCTATAAATCAAATGCGCACGAGAAATTACCAACTGGAAGAAAGGTCCATGCAGCAATCCTGGCCTCAATGTTAGCAACTATTTCATCCTTTAAGGTGAAACAAAGAACACCAAGTAAGCCTTCTGAGTTCAAAAGTCAGAGAATAAATAGAAAATATTTGCACACATGGGAATGTATCTATCATGGAAGGTGCCAAAAGGAGAATAATGGGTTTGGATCTCAGAGCATAGTAAGAAGGATCATTACTTGACAACTAAGCATAAACAGAAACTTCTCTACTTTCCGAGACAGATACGTTGATATGAAGGTTTGATCAATAATCCCACTCACACATTTTTTATATGACGAACAACAAACTTGAGTTTATGTAAATTAGAAGAAGATGATCATCTTGACCATTTCCACGCACTAGATTCAATTGTCTATCAAACACAGTGGAAAAACCATACTTAATAACCCAAAGAATGTTCGGCTTTTCAGTTATAATTCCACAACTTGGACAACACCAAATGAAATTAACAAGTGTACCGAACTAGTAGGTCCAGAACTACACGAAAGGACTACTATGAGTTGTTGAATCTACCACGAACAGTATACATAAATGTGTAACATAGTAAGATGCACTACAGATTGTCAAACTCATCAACATCTTCTAATTCTAAGCTATGTCCGCAGACCTTCAAACGAATAATGGATAACATGAAGTGACAAAAAAATGGAATCACAACGCGTTAGACTGATACCATTACGATATTAATGAAGTAAATCAAAATCATCGGACAAATTCAAACCATTCATTTAAGAAAGCAGAGGAACAAACCTGAGCTTTCAGAAGGAACATGCCGGAGCTCGTCCGGACTTCACTCTCCATACTCTGGCCAGACTCGTTATCGGCCACCATAGACTTTTCTAGCTTATCCTTCGCCTACCTCGCGAAATTCACACAAACCAAACCAAATGCAAAATTAAAACCAAATTCTTACTGATTAAAGACTCTAAGTAGTGAATTTCAGATGGACTTAAAACAAAATTCAATGAAAATATAGGGAAGAAAATCATTTACAATTTCAATTAGATGATCACATTCCTCCTCAGAAAGAAAACCCTTATGCAAAAACGCCCTGTAGATTGTTGATCACACGGGAATTTAAAAAAAAAATTAAAATTAATGAAACAATAATAAAAAGAGAAATTCAGCAGAAATTATTGGAGATGCAATTGAGAAAAACAAACCTGGGACGCCATGAGAGCTGACTGACACGAGTCGGATCGAAGGTAGCAGATGAAGCTCCTCTTCTCAATCTGATCACCGATCCCTCCCTGAAAATTCACACAATTTCCAAACAAAAAAATTTTAATTCCACAAAAATGTAGATCAAAAAATACGTAGAGAGAGAAAGAGACGGAGAAATACGTTTTCTTCTGCTCGAGCAATACTGGGATGCGAGTTCGGGAATGGGCGAGGTGAGGGAAAATGCAGAGAAAACAGAGAGAAAGTGCGAGAAAGCATCGAAGATCCATGAGAAAATCTAGGGTTTTGGTGAAGGTGTGTAAGAAATGTTACAGAATCGGAGGGAGACGAAGAAGGAAGACGTTGGCCCTTCCTTGGGGTTTTATGGCGGTAAAAGTACTAAAACGGTGGGTTGGTTTGCAAATTAATTAATTTTCTTGCTAAAAGTTAATTAATTAATTCGATTTTTTAGCTATTTTTGGAATGTTGAGGCGCGTAGGGTATACAAAATCCAAAAGGTCAGTCCAAAAAACGAAAAACAAATACCAAGGGTTGGTGAGGTAGAGAAATGACAGAATAGATCGAAGAGGAAATAGATCGTCAGAAAATAAAAGGATGCTGTGAGAATTTATAGAGTCAGTGTCTAAGTTCTAATTTGGATCCGTGATATATTTTCATAAAGGAAATGACGCCACGAATATATGATGAATTTTGGCGATCCGAAATCATTTCAAGCCCCAAAATAGTGTGAAGTTTCATAATAAATACTAGATCCTTCAGTTTCCATCCAATTAATGTTTAATTAATGTTGTTTAATCCCTAGATCTCTTTTAGTTGTTCCAAGCAGTTGTAATCTTTTATTTAAATCATCATGATGTAACAAATGTAATAATTCAATCATCAGTTAATATCAACCCTTTGAGATTTCTCTCAATTTTTTGGTGGATTGACTTTGTTCTTCAAGGGATTACGTTGGTAACCCTTTTGATTACTTTTTGTTTCGTTAGTTAGAGGAAAATTTTGATAGAGCTGTTTGATTGGGTAGCTATCACATTAAGTGGATTAGTGAGGTGTTGGATCAAACTCTTGTTTTGCAGCAATGTTGCGTTCTCCTACTCGTCATGGCCCTCATGGGTCTAAAACTTATCATGTAAACCGGGTATAGACGGTGCAGTTTAGCGCCATCCGGTTTTCAGGTTAGTAACTACTTGATTCGTCAAGTCAGTTGTTACAATGATAGATTTTTTTGTTTTTGTGGCTATTGTTCTATTGTCTTCATCAACCAACATTTTTTTTGTAAGTCATGAGTTAGGCGTAGTTAGGCACTGTAACTGAATCGACTTCCCATTCATCCCAAATTCTTAATTATACTTACAAAAAAAAGGGTAAATTACATTTAACACCCTCAGGTTCAGATCAATTTCAACTTCTTATAACATCTTTAAAACATTTCAATTTCATACATTTACTTTCATTTATTTCAATTTCATACATTTACTTTCATTTATTTCAATTTCATACATCCGTTAGAAAATTTGTTAAGTAAACCGTTAAGTGATGACAAGGCAAATATGGGATTCATATTTGTGCTGACGTGGCTGTCAAATTTGTGCCACGTGGTAAAAATAATATTTTTTATGTATTTGAAATATTATAATAATTTACCCTTAAAACAAAAAAACAAAAAACCCTAGAACCCAGGGTAAACAGGGGCATGTCTCGTAAAAGTGATGGGGGGCTCGGCCACCGTGGGTTCTTCCTCTGAACCCAGGACTCCTGGATCTACATCCTTGTCAAGCTCGTCTACACGTTAAAATGCCTCAACGACGCGATTGATTTTCCAACATCTTCTCTAAGACTGACGCCGATCAGTGCACCCTTCTCTTCGCCAACTGCCTTCGGCCGCTCTAAGTCTCCAAGGACGTCAAATCGACAGTGTACAACCTTAAGGGGAAGACGAACGACCATTGCGATTACCTCTTTGCCGGTAAAACCATTATCCTAGGTTTACTTCATGTTATCTTTAGTTTACACATCTCTTTCTCCCTTCTTCAAAATCAAAAGATTCATCTTTCTCTCTTTCTCCTTTCTTCAAAGTCAAAAGATTCATCTTCCTCCTTCGCGATTAATTCGGTCTTTTTTTTTATTATTATTATTTTTTATATTGAGGTTTGGGTTTTGTTCGAGCCATGATTTCCAGCGAAAAAGGGCACGAGAAATCTTCTAAATTGAAACAACCCACCGCCTCGCAGCCGCCGCATTTGTTCTCGGATCTTCAACCTAGTTCCCCATTATTTTCTTCCTCGCCTTTTGTTAGATTCTCATCCTAAAAAACAAAACCAAAAAAGTAAAAGGAAACTACCTGAAGCATCAATCATCTATTTTTGTGTATGAATTGCAGTTAGGTTCTTAGTCTTTATGGTTTTTCTGACACACCCCGATCGAGATCAGGGCATGCTGGCCGTCACGTGGAAATGACGTAACCATGTGCACAGTGCGGAAGCTAATAAAATAGTAATGTAAATAGTATGAATAAATAAAAACTAGCCTTACATAATAAACAAGTGCAACGTAAGTGCGACGCTAAGTTCAGAGCATGAAAGCCTAAAGCAGTCCAAAAGAAAACGACACAACAAAAGTACACCCGAAGGTGGTCCTACGCTGGTGATCGTCTGTCAGATATGCCGGGAAAATCCTCTGGGAAACCACCAAACGTGCTAGCCAACTAGAACCTGGAGGGGTGCAAAACAAAAGCGTGAGTGGGCAAAAACAAAGCTTTTCGAAAACCATTTAGTAAAAATGTTCTAACCCTTCGCCGTAAAACCTGTATACTTCCCAGAAAATAGAATATATACATATATAAATCATGCTCAAGAATATGTTATGCCAAAACCTCAAAGTAAAATGCAAGTGCTCAGGTAAAATCATATCAATGTCATATAATCTGTCAGCCGGAGTCACCTAATGTGACCTGTACGGCTGAATCTAGAGCTCAAATCTCAATCTCGCTAACTAGACCTGCACACGAGTCGGAACCACTTAAAGTGGTCTGTACGACAGGCCTGGGTGTAACATATATATACGCTCAAGTGCTACGATTACGTGAAGGCTGTGCGAATAATCGTGGGTCACCAACGAGTCGGAACCACCTAGAGTGGTCTGTACGACAGGACTGTGCACCTAACTTGGATCCAAGCTGAGTGTGTGGTGCGGAAGGTGAACATCACGTGAAGGACTGTGCCCAACTCTGGGCGGGAGCACTAACACCGGGGGTGCAGGTTATGAGCTCTCTATGCATCTCAAATCACTACTGAATGTAAACATAAATCACACTTACCTGGCACTTACCTGTGCGTTCGCAGCACCAATACATACACATATAAATGCAACTAATCATGCATAACAACCGGCAATATAGATATGGCATGTAACGAATAAACGTTTTAAATCACTTTCTGGGAAAAATATAAGTATATAGGTATATACGGAAAACCAAAAGCCCACTCACTGGTATGTGGAAGGGTCGTAACCCTCCTGCCTCGAGTGACCACGCTCGTCCTCGAGATAGGATTCACCTATATGCGAAACAACTACAAAAATGTTAATTTTAAAACACATAACCAACCTTTAGAAATAACTTCTCATACAATGCTCAAATGAGGTGTATGAATACACCAACGTGATCTACTCAACCTTAGGAACATCCCCATATTTTTAAAATAATTTTTTCACCGTCGTACGTACCGGCCAAGGCACGGCCACACGCGCCGGCCACGCGCAGGCTCGTGCCTGGCACGATGACGGCGTCAGGAATATTCCGTTATCCCTAACGATAACCGTTAACGGCGTTAGGAATATTCCGTCAATTTTGACGGAATATTCCGTCGTCTTCTCCGACGAGGCTCCGGCGCCGGAAAATCGGGAAAACTTTAAATCGTCCTATCTTCTTCGTTTTTCAACCAAATTTCACAAAATTGGTACCAAAATGAAGCTTACAACGAGAGGAACAAAATCATACCACTTTCAAGTGCTAAAATCCATGAAATCTCACCTGGAAAATCACCCGAACTCCGGCCAACCTCGAAACTCACTATCCCGACGTCCAAAACCTTCAAAAGAACCACCCCGAGCCTCCTAGGGACCTCACCAAGCTTCCTACAAGCTTGAAATTCCCAAAAACATAAGAAATTACGTGTGCATGAACAGTACCTAAAATCGGGTATCCCGAGTTTGACGTGAAAACGAAAGTATCCTTACCTGAAATAGGTACGGTTGGACTCCTACGAGCCTCACGAGCATAGATATGTACTTTGTTTCTTCGATCTGTGAAGGTTTGATGTGTTTGTGTGTGTGTCCGTACGTTGGAATGGAAAATGGGAAAGGAAAGGGAGCTCGGGACAGGTGCAGGGATAGGGGAAACAGTGAAGGTGAGTGTAGGGAAGAGTGTGTGGTGCAAAACCAGCCACACCAAGCCAAAAAGAACAACTACACAACGAAAAATCATGCTAGGGGCAAAATCGTCTTTTCACGCGTACGTTTTTAAAATTTTCGGAACGGGCTGTCACATTTTCTCTAGGGGAAGAGTAAAAAATCTCGTTGGTAGATTGAACCCAGAAATCTCGGTCTGATAGGACAAAAAGATCTTTGCTTATGGGTTTATTTTGTTTTGAATTTTTAAGGTTGTTTGATGGATTTGAAGACCTTGGTGAGATAGAGATTTTGGAAATTTTTTGTTTTGATGGGGGTTTGCTGGAGCAACAAAATCAAGGCTAAAAGTCTTTTCAATACATGTAATGGGGAAGAAGACAGGGTGTTAGTTCAGGGAATAAGACAAGGGTGTTAGTTCAGGGAATAAGACAAGGGTGTTAGTTCGAGGAAGACGGCTGCTGGAAAATAAGGGGTCAGTTTTGGAGACGGAGACGAGAGGGTGCGACATTTTATAATTAAAATTTTTTTTTTTTATTTTTTGTCCACCTGGCATAAATTTTGTGGGGCTTATTATAGCCACATAGGCATATAACAGAGAAATTGACTTAAAATCTAACGATTGTATGAAATTGAAATAAAATGAAAGTAAATGTATGATGACACACCCCGACCCAGAAAGTCCACTTGGACCCTGAATCAAGCTGTGCTGGCCGACACCTGGAAAGTGACGAAGCCATAAAATGTGATAGTGTATAAAAAGTGAATAAATTTGAATATAAAAGTGTCTAAATACTAGAGTGTGCTACGAGTGTGCTACGAGTGGGGGCGAACCCATTTCACATGCGATGTCAAAGCATAAGTAAGGTACAGTAGTGTGGGTAAGAATCATACCCTTAAAAGTAGCCACCAATACTAAGATTAGCTATATATATCCTCGTCGATACAAACTCAGCAGTTAAAACCTGAAGGGATACAAAAGAAAAAGTGTGAGTAAGCAGTAAAACCAAGTTTCCCAAAACTATTACCTTTCTAACATTAATAACCCCTCACTGTAGTTCCCTTATCGTTTCCTATAGGACAGTACAACATATATACATATATCCAAACCATACTCAGAAATGACCAAAACCACGGCTTGCCATCAACTCCACCATGCATTAATAAATAGGCCAAATGAATTTAATCAATACAAAATGATATGTCAGCCAGAGTCATCTAAAATGACATGCACAACTTATCCATATCTCATCAATCATGGCTAGCATATAAGTCGGAGTCACCTATAATGACCTGTACGACTTATCCATATCTCATCAATCATGGATATCATATAAGTCGGAGTCACCTATAGTGACCTGTACGACTTATCAATATCTCATCAATCATGGCTAGCATATAAGTCGGAGTCACCTATAGTGACATGTACGACTTATCCATATCTCATCAATCATGGTTAGCATATAAGTCGGAGTCACCTATAGTGACATGTACGACTTATCCATATCTCATCAATCATGGCTATCATATAAGTCGGAGTCACCTATAGTGACATGTACGACTTATCCATATCTCAACAATTATGGCGAACCAATAGCTCAATAAGTATATCTGTACACGAGTCGGAACCACCTATAGTGGTCTGTAAGACAAGACTGGGTGTAAATAAATACGCTCAAGTGCTACGATCATGTGAAGACTGTGCGAATAATCGCGTGTCACCTACGAATCGGAACCACCTAAAGTGGTCTGTATGACAGGATTGTGTACCTACCTTGGATCCAAGGTGAGCGTAAGGTGCATGAGGTGAACATCACGTGAAGGACTGTGCCCTGGCCACGGGCGGGAACACTAACACCGGGGTGCAGGTTTATGAGCTATACTATATCTCAACACAATCGTACTCACTACCATCACTAACATCAACATGTACTCACCTGAAGCTTACCTGGGTGTCCCGCGTTTACCTTTGCACTTGAAAGCATTCTCAATAATTATATGCAAGTAATATACATATGGATATACCATGATACAATCTAATATTCAACCATGTTGTAGCATTTTCAATTATAAACAATACGGTGTGAAATGTACAATCCATAACGCTCTACTCCCGAACTACTTATTTTCAGGGATAATTATCCATGACAACCCAATTAACACTAATTAACTAACTAATTCACAAAACTAAAACTTGCCTTTACCAATTTCCTTCGCATTACTCAATTTCCCAAATAAGGCTTTTGTCTCAAATATATTATGGTTGCATCCAACGTCGCGTTAGACTGCCTACGTACCCTAAACAGGGATCAAGCCATTCGTAGTTCATATAGTACTTCAAGCATTCACAATAATTATATATGAAAGTAATATACCTAATCAATTTAAAAGTGTTGATAGAACTCTCAATAACATGTATGATAAAAAGGAAAAGATGCACTCACCTGGAGTCTACGATATGATTCTCTAGCGCACGCATCGATGCGTCCTGAATGATTGGTCCTTGTGACCAATTATCAAATTACATCTCAGCATTCTTATCCGTAGAATATGTAATTCACATAAAACACAACCTCAAGGGCATTCTAAAATAGTTTGAGATTCATTGACCACATGTCAACAGTTGATCAAAGATCGACGATAGGGTCTACAACCCTGTATAACTTGACCTGGAAGATCCGCATATCAGATTTCCAATTCGTAACTCCCAACGATCCACAATATGTTTCTAGATCAACATATTAAAATTTCATTACGATCCAACGGTTGGATCTCCACCATTTGCCCAAAACCAAGTGGACGTGAACATTTATTTTTCTAACTTACAAATTTAATTCGGGAATATCCGTACATCGAATTCCCGATCCATAAATTCCTATGATCTTTAAATATTACGTATTATAATGTATCCAAGTTTGGTGACGATCCAACGGTCGGATCGTCGATTCACATTTTTATCAAGCAACGTATTGTAACGAATTTAGGTTCCAACAATCAACCTATGTCATTCAAATAACAAAGCTGAATTCAAGACATTCGACATAGCCTAAAAATAGCATTGGCGGCTCACTGGCCACGCGCCGCCGCGGGTGGCGGTCGGCCGCCCCAACTCGCCGGAAAATCCAACTATTTCCAAAAATTCTCAAACTTCACAAAAATGAAGATCTCAGTGAGTGGAGAAACTTTCATACCTGCCACAAAGTCCAAAAGTGGACGGAAGATGGTCAATTTTTCCCACAAAGCCGGCGGGTGCCTAAAACTTCCCGACGTCGATTCGTCGTCTACGGTGGTCCAACGGGGTCAAAGTTGGTTGGGTTTTGCTCCTGGGATGATGGGCTACAAAGCCCAAGTGGTGGCATCAGTCATCGCTTCGCCAATTTACCGGAAAATCGAAAAGGGTGGCCGGAGTACTATTGATTTTCGTCAACTTTCGTGGCCTCAAACCGCCACATACCATGGTTAATCAAGGTCGTTCTTGGGTGGGTTTTGTAGAGGGGAATGAGAGCTTCAAGATGGTGGTGGTGGCATCGAAAAACTTCACCAGAGTTGGGCGGAATCGGCCTTGGAAAATGGGTGGTCGCGAGTGGGAAAAACCCACGGGAAAGCTGGGATTTTTTTTTGTTTTTTGTTTTTTTGTTTTTTTGTTTTTTTTTTCTTTCTATTTCTGATTGGGTCTCACCCTCACCCTCTAATTTAATTGGTTCCTTCCTATTTGTGCCTAAAATCAGATTGGCCACTTTCCCACAAGGTGGGAATTCAAATAATTTATAACTAAACTTTAAATAGCCATTTTCAAACGTCCATAACTATACCGTTATAATCCGGACTCACAAACGGCTTTCGCCTATGCGTTCACATCCACGAGTACTACGAGAATATGTTAAAAGAATAAGTCATATGTCTCTCTAGACGATGGTCAACATAAGTCAAAATCTTTGCCTCTATGGCATTTTCGTAAATTCACGCTTTTAAAATAAAATAAAAACGCAAAATTTGGAACAGGTTGTCACATATGAAATTGAAATGTTTTAAAAATATTGTAAGGAATTGAAATTAACCCGAGGGGTAAAATGTAATTTACCCCAAAAAAATTGACCAATGTCCAACTCTCGATTATGTTCGTTGTATAACTTAAGGGGTGCGTTTGTTGCATCAGACTATCTTGGACTGGACTAGCTTCAGGGACTAAGTTGAACCGGCTTAGACTAAACTAAGCTGGACTAACTTAATGAAGCGTTTGGTGCAATGTCGGACTAATAAGCAGGATAATTAACAAACTCTAACATGATATTATTTAATCCATAATTATTAATATTTTATTTTCATCCTTTTTTTACCCATCTATTCCTCCCTTACCATCCCATTCTATCCTTTTTTTTCTCCCTTTTCCATTCCAATCTTTTCCTCCCCAGATTAAACCTCTCAATTCAAGCCTCTCTCTCTCCTCCCTCCTTCTCGATTTCAGTCTGTATCTCTCTCCCCTCCCTCTCTCTCTCTCTCTCTCTCTCTCTCTCTCTCTTTCTCTTTCTTTCTCTCTCTCTCTCTCTCTAGCTCTGCGCTAGTCGAATAGAACCCTCACGATTCCATTTGTAAATTTCTCAAGGAGTTTTCCAACTAAACCTCGTCGGATTAGATGAGGTTTGCACCACTAACAAACTCTTCCCCATCTCTGGTCCCAAATCCGAGCTTTGCATCTCAAATCTGTCATGGATTCGAAAAAACCCAAACCGGCCGAGACTTCCAGGTCATTTTTCGGCCACCTTCGACTATCTTTTGGCCTCGATTTAGGTAGAATCGTAATCCCCTCACTCCCATCTTCAATTTGGTATTTTATATGAAAATTGGTTGTGATAGTCCAATGGTTTTTGAGGGTGAGTGGTCGAGGAGCAGGGCAAGGAGGAGAGAGAGGGAGAGAGGGGACAATCTTAGTTAGTCCCATGGTTTTCAAGAGGTCTCACTAAGACCAGCTAGTCCCTGATTTAGTCTAGGGGAGTGAGACTTAGTCTCATTAAACCTAGTCCCTGTCGGGAACAAATATATGACTAGACTAACCCTTAGTCTTGTCCAGTCCAGCACACTTTAGTGAGGGCAAACAAACGCCCCCAACACAATCTAGGCTTGCATTGTGTAACAGTGTTAAATATTGGGCCTGGGAATCTTGTGGGAATTTACATTTTGCTACTACTATAATAAAGTTCACAAACTTTATTGTTTTGTACGAAACATGCTTAGCCGCAAATATTGATATTAACTAGAAATTTCTTAGTGTGCTAAGAACACTATCCAATATATTAAGTGTAATATTATAATTAGTTGTAATTTTTTTCTTCAAATTTCACTATTTAGATTATTACACTTAGTATACTAGGTTGTGTTCCCATCACACTGAAAAATGTCTCATATTAACGAGCCAATTTGCCTTAGGTATTATCAAAAGGATTGGACTATCCACACGTACCTTTTCACTTCTCACACACCCTTTTAAATTTCGACCGTCGAATCTAATGAATTGAAAAGAAGTCAATTAACAAAGATTAACACAAGAATATGAGAGGTTGAAGGGGATGTGTGAATAACATTATCCTTATCAAAGGCAGGCGAAAGTACAAAGCAAAGGAAGAACAAATACATTTAATTTAAACTACTAAATGTATTTTAACCAATTACCATGCATAAGTTGTTATATGCATGTGATTATCTGCGATTAAATTTATGAGAAGGAACAAAAATAAAAAAAACACACACTAATTATGGCTAGCAGCCCATAATTTTCTTAGCTGCAGCCGCGCGCTTAGACTTTTCCGCCACGATGCCGTCGTTCCCCGCCAAAGCCCGGTACTTGTCCTTCCGCGTGAAGGTGGTGCACTCGTACGACAAGCTCGCAGCGATGTTCCTCTGTATATAATTCGCCACGTCATGGCTCGACTTCCCGGCACCACAAGTCAGCTCGTAAGGCAGCTTGTTCAAAAACGTCACTTCGTAGGCCGGGCTAGGGTTCATGAAGAAGTAGAACGGGTCCATCCCCTTCCATCCTCGAGCCGTCGTCCCGTGGAACATGCTCATCCGGTTTGACATGGCTACGGGAACGAGCTCGTCTGTCAGCTCAGCGAACAGGGCTGAAAACCGGAGCAAAAATGGTTCCCGGCACGTTGTTCCCTCGGGGCATATGACGAGGTCGCCTTGTTCCAAAAGCTCTTTAATCTGGTTCGCGTCCTTGACCCTGTCCCGGGTGAGCCGGACGGTTTTAATTGGCGAGATGAGCTCCGAGAGGCGCGAGAGAGAGTAGGTCACGGCCGGAATGGGCCGGCCTAGAGCGGTCGAGAGAAAAATCGGGTCGAGGAGAGTGCGGTGGGAGCAAATGAAAAGAACTCCGGTTTGGCCTGTGGATTTCTTGGCGGGAGGTGGTGGGGTCCCTTTGATATACACCCGTACGCCCAACGCCCAAAAAGCGTAGTATACGACGTGCATAGGAAGCAGGGAGCCGGCTGCTACTCGCAAGCAAGCTAAAAGAAAACCGACCGGGATCCAAAGAACTATGAGCAAAGCCATGAGCGGCGATGGCTTCTGAGCCAGCCTTCCGTCGTGAAACACTATCGGTTTTGGCAACTTGTCGTGGCTCACCGCCTCGACTTCCGGCGTAGCAGGAACCACGTAGCTCTCTTTGCATAGCTTCATGAATGGGTAATCCGTTTGCCGATCACCGAGCCCGATATCTGGTGCTGACGAGGGCTCATTGCCAAACGCTTTGGTAAGCGCGTTGGCCTTGGCTTCACCGACCAAGACTCCGGGATTGAGAACCCACCCAGTGGCTCTGCCTCTGTAGGTGTCGATCTCAGTCCCCAGAACCAGGTCAGCACCCAAAAACTCCTTCAAAAACGGCTCCACCATGATTCTGGGGTTCGCGGTCAAAACGCAGCGTTTCCCACATGAAGAGAAGACTCTCCACGTCTCAGAGTGCAAGTCCGCTGAATAGAACTTGGGGAGGACCGCACGCGCCACGGATTCGATGTCGGAAACTCTCATGCCGGCGAAGGTGGCAAAAACCATGACACGAATGCCGGCTGACTCAGATACAAAGTAGTACAGAAGGCCAATGAGTGGAGACGCCAGTAGTAAAAAGAGAAGCCTTAGTATGCCGCCGACCTCGAAGGCGACGAGGGCAAAGTAAGGGAATGAGCTCCGTCCTCTAAGCAAAGTGCCGTCCATGTCCGCCATCACGGTATGTTTTTCTCGACCAATTGACGGGCAGCGGTCGATTGTCGGGAAGGTAGGAAGAGAACGTTCCTCTACGGTGGTGGCCATGGAGGGGAATGAATTTTTTGCCAATTAGACCAACTTGGCTATGGAAAAACTGTTTGTACTAACAATTTTTGTGTTTAGTTAGTGTTAATTTGTTATTAGCACCTGACTAAGGGGGTTTGTATGTGGATATATATATATATATAGAGAGAGAGAGAGAGACAGAGAGAGAGAGAGAGAGAGCAATAGGGTGGTTGCTTGAATGTTTTGGCTTATGAGATCAATGACAGTGTCGCCGAGAGTTCCGAATACAAGTGAGAAATGGTGAAAACATCATATTGGATTCACCACCCATTTGTCTTGTGTGTGTTGTGTTGTGTATGAGGCTTAATAATGAATGAGAGAAAGAAAGATGCTAATTATTGTATTAGTGCGTAATATTATGGAGAGGTTTTTTTTTAGTGTATTTGAAAAATTATAACATACGATGTACTACTTTGTGCTTTGAACATACATCGACAATGTTGCATTACTTGGAATATGAGTTGCATTACTCGAAATCTGAGTCAGTTTAAGTGTTGTAATGATTTAGAGTATAATGTAAGTGAATCAATATATAATGCTAACGATGCGAGTCATAAGAAAATTTTCTTTAAAACGGCTAGTCTGTAAAATCATATTATAATAAATATCGACGTGTTATAACATAAGCGAATTGACTATATTGTATCGTAAACCTCAAAATGATTTTTTTTAATTAAAATATTGATCTATTTAATGCCGTGAACGGTGATCTCTATCATGTTTTAACGTTTTTAATGCGCTTTGGTGAAAAAAATTGAGGGCATCTTCGTACTTCTCGCCGATGTCTGTCGTGTTGTGGCCTCCTATTTGTCCTTAATCGTACGATGATGGAAGGTCTTTGGTTTGCTCGGCCCAACTGTGGGCCAATAACCGTAAACACTCAAGTGCTTCAGACTGTCATTGATGATAGGTAGCTGGAGGGGATGAGGCCCCTCACCATGAGGGGAGGTTGAAGACTTTCCAGTAGATTTGAAACATGACCCGGTATGTCATGTATGGTATATTGGGCTATGTTTTAATAGCATAGAAAAATCTCTCGGGGAGGAGGGAGTTGAAAACTGCTCGTTGTAAAAGTTGTGGTGAAATATGATAATTTTTAAGGAGTTTTAACGAAACATTTCTAGTACTGTTCATTTTTAATGAAAAATCATATTTTTACTTTCTCCTAGTACTATTTATTACACATTTCTTTATTATTTTTCATTAAAACTAAAGTTTTTTTTTAACTTTTCGTTAGTTTTTCTTAATTTTTATGTGTCGTTTGACAATCATTATATTTTAAGTTTTTGTTAGTTAAAAAAAAAAAAAAAAACTCAAACCCAAATGAAAATTTTGAAGTGTTTAGTTTTTTTATTTTCTGAAAACCAAACCTAGTTAACCAATAATTTTTTATTTTTCAAAAGTGAAAACCGTCGATCATTGATGCTCTCCTTCCTCTCTTTCTTGTTTCTCTACGAATTTGGATCCAATCAATTGGAAAAGAGAGAGGCCGACTTGAAGCGGGGGTTCACGGGAGCATAGTGCAGAGCCATGTTCGTCATCGACGCTGACATCAACACCGATAGAGTATGATGATTCATATTCTTCTCAAGGTATGAGAAGAGGGAGGAAGAGAGAGACAATAAAAAATCCACTCACTATTTTCTTTCTTTTCTTTATGTTAGTTGGATGTCGGGATAAAACAAATGGATCCAAATAAATTTTCCATTTCTGCTATTAAGGAAAAGTTTATGATAAAACATGAGTGGTGCAATTCATACCCTTCTTTTTATTATACATTTTTTTATTAATTTTTATCATTTGATCATCTTTAATTCATTTTAATTGGATGCTCGAAAATTATAAAAAAAAAAGTGTAAATAGCGTTACCCTGAAGTATATTGCAAAAGAAAAAGAAGCGAATGCGACCGTCCAAAAAAAGCAGAATTAAAACACTCATAAAAGCAGATTATGAAGGAACAAAAGCGATCAAAGTGCCAAGGAGTCGAGAGTTTATTTTCAAAAACTGCATTTCCGGCCAAAGTTTCAGACATTTTGCATGTGAAGTGATTGAAAAGACGACACCACTAATGGAGTATTCAATAGGGAAAGAAGCGAATGCGACCGTCCAAAAAAAAGCAGAATTAAAACACTCATAAAAGCAGAATTAAAGCACTCATAAAAGCAGATTATGAAGGAACAAAAGCGATCAAAGTGCCAAGGAGTCGAGAGTTTATTTTCAAAAACTGCATTTCCGGCCAAAGTTTCAGACATTTTGCATGTGAAGTGATTGAAAAGACGACACCACTAATGGAGTATTCAATAGGGAAAGAAGCGAATGCGACCGTCCAAAAAAAAGCAGAATTAAAACACTCATAAAAGCAGATTATGAAGGAACAAAAGCGATCAAAGTGCCAAGGAGTCGAGAGTTTATTTTCAAAAACTGCATTTCCTGCCAAAGTTTCAGACATTTTGCATGTGAAGTGATTGAAAAGACGACACCACTAATGGAGTATTCAATAGGGATGCCACGTTAAGGCAGTACTACCGGTACGTGTGGGGCTGGCGCGTCAAGGCAGTGCGTACAATATGTAGGGTTCGTGAGTTAAAATACATGGGACGGTTGGTTTTACGTGAGGGCGAATGACCAGGGTTTTCGTCGAATTCACTTTGGAAGGATCTTGTAGATTTTTTAATTACATTCGTTTATCGTATATTATGTGAATATAAATTATTGTAAATTTTTTTATTTAAAATTAAATATAAACAATAATTAACAAAAACTGACCACACGATATACGATGAACGGATGTGATTTGAGCATTCGGCAAATGAGGCAAAATGTTGTGCCCGATGTTTGTGTAGGGCTGCCGCATTAAGGCAGTACGTACGACATGTAGGGTTCAAGTGCTTATGGGTGAGTTAAAATACACGTAGAAGGCTGGTTTTATGAACAATGTTTGACTATTCAATAATGAGTAAGAATTCTTATTCAAAACTCTTCTTGTTAGAATCATAGAGTTCCGTGTTTATGATCAGAACCTTTTATTTTACGAATTATTTTGTAAAGATTATCTCTTTAGTCAATATATTATAGTAAATATATGGACAATTCTTAATGCTTCTACCAATTCTGTTTATTTATTTTTATACAATTCGATGACTACACGACATTAGTTTTAATTAACTTTTGTAATGTAATCTTTATAGAGTGATTTGTAATATGAACGGTTCTAATAATAAACATGAAATTCTATGAATCGAAAACGAACAGTTTTGAATAGGAGCTCCTACTCATTCTTTAAGTAGCCAAATAATGTTCCTAGTTTTATTTGAGGGCCAATGAAGTAAATAGTCTTGCCCAATGTTTTTCTCCACAACCTCACACCAATAGAGGGAGAGAGACTTACGTAACAATCTACAAATTGGATGTTACAGTGATTGTATTCCAAACAAATCGCAAAGGGTCGCGCTCTTAATTTTTTCATATGCCAATGAGTGTTTAGTGTCGTGCCCTGCCATTATAACGTCCTTAAGACCATCTCTAACCCTTGGATTAAAAACCAAAATTTTTAGCCTGAAAATTTTAGTTTTTAGCCTAGAAACAACTTTTCTGCTCTAACCCTTCTGGCCTAAAATTTTAGCCCGTATTATTAAAGAATGAACTTAGGCTAATTTTTTTCTTAAATCAAATTTTCAAAAATAAATAACTATGTAGACTATCGTAAATTAATTTTATGAACATTTTAATCTAAAAATATTTAAATTCCGATAAATATTGAAAAATCACTAAATTTTCCAGGAAGCAAGCCTTCAACTTTCACTAATTATAAACACCACCACCGGTCCACCGTCCCGCCCGCCGCAGTTGCAGTTTTCTTGAGACTTTGCAATGATTTTATCCCACAAAATCTTTTTATTTTGATTTGTGCCAACTGCACCATCTTCGCTAATCAAAACTCATGCCAAGCATAAAGCAACATCTTCCTCACAGGTCCAATTACGACCTCTAATATGCTCTCTTGCCATGTTGAACAATTTGGAAATGGAAAGAAATGGTAGAAAGATAAATTGGAAGAATTATAGGAGAAAATTGAATTTTGTGTGGATATTTGAACAAATGCATAGGTATTTATAGAGTTTTTGTGTGAATTTTGAGTTAAATAATTTTTTTTTAATTATTTTAGCCGTTGGATTTAAATTTGGGCCGTGAGATCTTTTTTTTACCGTTAGATTTGATTATATTCAATCTCAGCTGTTAGATTCAACGTATTTTAAAATAACATATTTTTTTAAAATAAAATTTGAATATGGACCGTTGGATCAACCAACGGTCCTTAAATGTTGGTTGTTCGATGCGGAAAAGAGCCGTTGGGTTTGGGGAAGTGGCCGACAGGGGCCCTGATAATGGGCCCCTTGCTGTCAGGAGCTGAATGGAGGCGGGCCGCATGGGGCGCGTCAACGAGTGGACGAGCCGAGACTGGCCCAAAGTTTGGCAAGTCCACGCGTTTTTGGGGGGGGGGGGAATAAATGGGGTAATTTGGTATTTAACCCAAGATTAGAGGAGGTCTAAGTAGGGCTGGGCACGGGCCGGGCCGGGCCCAAATTTGGAAGAACCGGACCTACCCGTTTTAAAATGTAACGGGCCGGGCCGGGTCGGGTGTAGGGATTTTAAGTTTGGGAACCGGACCTAACCCGACCAGTATCAAACGGGCCGGTTCGGGACGGGTCCACGGGTCCAATAACTTTTTTTTTTTTTTTTTCATTATCGGACCATTCATCCAGGGTCACTGACAAAACCTGAACATTTCCAATTCATGTTGTTTAAGACAAATATATAATTGTAATAATGCACACGACTGGAGACATCACGTCAGCATATAGAAAACATAAAATAATAATGAATATTGATCAATTAAGCAACATTTGACAGATCACCGAGCAAGCCTGAAATAGTTCTACCATGCCTGTCATCCTAGAAACGAAAGAAGGAAAGCCAAAGAGAGATTTTTTTGGTAAAAGGACTGAAATAAACTTTCCCAGTTTCCTTGCATTGCAACTCAAACAACCAAGGATGAACAATCAAATGAACTTCCTTGATGAAAGCAGATTGGGATCAATCAGTTATTTCGTTCACCGAGTTACAAGTTCCCTTTTGGTCAGTGGATTTTGTATCGTTAATTTTGTTTGTTTAAATTTAGTTATATAACAATCCTGCAAACAAAACTCCAAAGTATGAGTGTCCCTAGCTAGTTTCATGTTTTCAACTGGCAAATTGTTTCCATTATAAAAATTTAAATTGGATGCATCCAGCAATCAGGAGCGGTTACCTTTGATATATGAGTACCAAGACTCCTGTGCACACCACAACATTTTAATCATATAAAAACTCCAATGTTTGCTGACCTGCAAATGCAGTTACGAACAGGATACCTTCCAAGTCAGAAGGATATAGGATGGAAAGTAAACTGTCCTAAGAATATACATTTATTTTCAAATGTCCTGAAACATGTGTATCCGAATTTGGGATGTCAACTAATAGCTTTACACGACACGCTCATCGTTAAGCTCTGAAGCTTACTCACGAAACAAGCATGTCTCAAATTGACTTGGTGCCATACAAAAACCGATACAAAGTTGTATCAATGGGAAAAAACTTACGCCCATTTAGGATCAGGAGCACCACAATCAGCACAATTGCGATTATCTTTTTGCACCAATAAATCTTTTAATCTTCTTTTACCATCTTTCACCAAAACACCCAAACTAACAAATCACACAATTAGAATTAGATAAAGAGATTCTAAATCCAAATTAGCACAAATGCTGAAGACCATTACCGTGGTGTCGACTTGCAGCAGCATGCAAGGGATCAAACCCGGACCGGTTCTTCTTCGTAACGGTCTCCCGATTCGAATATTTCAACAGCTCCTTAACCACATCAAGGTGCCCTTTATCCGCCGCCGTGAACAAAGCCGTCTCTCCCAGCTCATTGACCTCATTCACTACCGCCGCCCGAACCTCAGCCAGAGAGTTCTGGTTTGGCTGTGCAGTCATCGGACCCTTCTCTAAATCCCCATCACCTCCTACAAGTGAACACTGAAGTCGTGTCGTGTCGGAGAAGGTGGACGGAGGAGCGGCGCCGCGAATTTGAGAAAGGGTTGGAGTGTTGGAGAGATTGAGATTTGAGACTGAACACTGAAGTCTGAAACTGATTTGGAAACCTAGGTTACAAATTAACGGTTCAGATTGAATGATAGGTTATCATTCAATCTCAACCATTGATTATAATATGAAACGGGCCGGTCCGGGGCCTCGTTTTTCTAAGGTGTAGGAACCGGCCCGCCCCGTAAATAACCATGCCCCGGCCCGCCCCGCCCCGTTTGTTCCCAAAAAAAAAGGGACCCGGCCCGTACCCGCCCCGAACCTACACTACCCGCCCCTACCCGCGGTTCCTTTACCCGTTTGCCCACCCCTAGGTCTAAGGGTAAAGAAACTCCCATGCCAAGTAACAAAGGAAGGGGGGGGGGAAGAATAAATGGGGTAATTTGGCCCAGCTTTAACATTTGGCTTTTAGCCCATTAGCTTGGGTTGGGTGGTGTTTTTTTTGGGGGGGGGGGGAATAAATGGGGTAATTTGACATTAAACCAAGATTAGAGGAGGTCTAAGGGTAAAGAAACTCCCATGCCAAGTAACAAAGGAAAGGCCGTGGGGGGGGGGGGGAGAGAGAGAGAGAGAGAATAAATGGGGTAATTTGGCATTTAGCCCAAGATTAGAGGAGGTCTAAGGGTAAAGAAACTCACATGCCAAGTAACAAAGAAAAGCTAGCTAGGTTCCATTTTACACCCCCACTATGCAACGAGTTGAATGAAGCAATTATGTGAAGATAATATGTCATTGAGAACATGAACAATGTCACAAGAATGCTAAAATCCTTTCTCTCACGCCATCAAAATTCATCAGAAAAATTCAAAATCTAAGTATGGACCTGATGATCGATTTGTTTCGGTAGCTCCCTTCTTGTTCTGAGGCACTGCAGACTTGCATGTAGCAAGATCAAACGATTTTGGAATCTCCGGCGGGCGCGTGCTGCGAATGAGAGCCCAATTTACGCTTGCAAAGAAGGGGTGCTGTTTAATTTCTGTGGCACCACGTTTAAATCCCAGTCTCTTTTGAGGGTTCTTCACAAGTAAGCCCCGGATCAAATCCTTTGCAGCGAAACTGACGTTGTATCCGTCCTTAAACTGAAGAGACTGACCGACCACATTGAACAACGTCTCCCGGTTTCCATTCCCTTTGAATGGCGTCCTCCCGTGCAGCAACTCATACAAGAAGATACCGAAAGTCCACCAATCAACTGCGCTACCATGACCGTCACCTCTGATTATTTCGGGAGCTAAATACTCATGTGTCCCGACGAATGACATAGAGCGCGCACTCGTTGGCTCAGCAATAAGTACAGGCAACGAATCCGAATTTCCAAAACCTGTTCTTTCGGTTTTCTCCTTGGTTGATTTGGATCTAAGAAACCGAGGCTTAAAGCAAGAGGGTTGCAAACAAGCAGGTTGAACACAAACCGGTAATTTGCACGACGGATCAATGCATGCAGGCTGAATGCAGTAAGTAGATATTCTACAAGATGGATCGTCGCCGGACTGAACAAGAGTAGGACTCACATAACATCTCAACGATAAATCGAAATCGGAAAGCATGATATGGCCGTCCTCCCTCACTAGCACGTTTTCGGGTTTTAAGTCTCTGTACACCACTCCCATCATGTGGAGATACTCTAGGGCAAGAAGCACTTCTGAAGCGTAAAACCTGCAAAACAAAATGCAATTTGATCATAAATCACTATGAATGTAACCAATACTGACATGTAAGAACGTTAAAACACATGACATTGCGTTATAACTGTGAGATAATACCACAGTACAGTACGCGATGTAAGTACGTCCATCTCCACGAGAGAGAATAGGAAGGGGGAGGATTTAACGGAATCATAATGTTGGTCTCAAAATTGGTGTTGGCCACACGGCTATCGAGCCAACGGTTTTGGGATCTTGGTCCAAGCATATAAAAGAGTGTTGTGGCTACAAACATATAAAGATATTGAAAAGGAAGGAAGTGATCAGTTTTGAAAAATATTTACATTAAAAGCGTTTTTAATTATTTTAATGTATTTTCAAAATCTTTAAATATGGAATAAGATCATTTCTGAATCCTTATTATAAGAATTTAAAAGATTAATCAATCGTGCCCATTCATCTTACATTCTTAAATAGTTAGACGTGTGGATACAAGATACTGACGAAAGAACTACAACGTCCTTATTCCTTAATAACATCACGCAGAGAAAATACAAGGACAAAAGGGTAATATCAACACAAATCGACACTAACCTCGCTGCTTGTTCAGTAAAATGCTTCCGGGGCTGGCGCTGCCGCAGCGTATGAAGATCGCCGCCGCAGCAGAACTCCATTAACAAGCAAGAAAACTTCTCGGTCTCGAAATTCGAATAGAGGGTCGGAAGAAACGGATGGTCCAGCAAGCCCAATATGTCCCTCTCCGTCTGAGCTCTGATCAGCTTCTTCCTCCCTGCCAACATTCCTCTGTCCATTACTTTCATGGCGAAAAAGCAACCCATGCCTCTCAGCTCCGCCAAGTAAACGCTTCCGATGTCGCCGCAGCCGAGCTTCTTCAGCAGCCGGAAATGGCCGAGACCCAAGTCTCCGTCTTTGGAATTCACTGATTGTATCGCGTCCCACCGCGCGTCGTTGCCTTTGTGCGGCTTCGACGGGCAAAGGCTCCGGCAGTTGCCCTCGTTCGGATCGGACAGGCTGGAATTACCCAAGTGACTTAAACTGCTTTTGTCACTTTCGTCTTCGCAGTCAGCATTCTCGGCGTTCTTGTATACTTCTGGAGTTCCATTGCTGCTGACCTTGGTGCTATCGGACCCAGAAACGGTGCTGCTACAGATGCTAATGCTTAAGCTGTTTTTGAAGCTGAGATCTTGGAGGCTGCTGATGACGGATTCGCCGTCCTGGGATTGGCCGGAAGGGGGCGTCTTGTCCATGGTTGAGAGGTTGCGGATAAGGTGTTCGATGAAATGTCAGAGACAAAAAACGCGATAAGAAATGGGGGTTGGTGGTGGGATGGGGATGGATGGGGGTGTGACCGAGGTGGTCAAAGGGAGGACGAGAGAGACGCGGGCGCGAAGAAGGGAGCTGAGCGTAGGGACCCAAAAGAGAGTGTACAAAAACGGTGTTCAAATTTGAAATGAGACTCTGAGTGTGGGAAGAATGGGGTGAGAGAACCAATGTCCATTTTCTTACTCTCCGTCCCAGAAAATGTTACAGCTTGGAGACAAAGCACAACACAGAGAGATAGTGAGAGAGAGAGAGAGAGAGAGAGAGAGAGAGAGAGAGAGGGGGGGGGGAGGATGAGAGAGAAAGGAACAGAGAATCCCTGTTCACGAGGACGACAAAAGCCTCTCAGATTTTTCTAATGAAATCCAAATTGCAAAAACATATTTTACACCTCCTCAGCCAATACCGTTGTGGCCTTCCCTCTGGTTTGAGTGTTTGGTGCAATGTGATTCTCAATTTTGGGTTGGTGGAAGGGACATGATATATTGTCACAGCGACATTTTAATGTATATAAGTTTGTGAGTATGAACAGTTTCAATGTACTGCATCCAGAATTGAGTAGATGGTATTTGCTGAGATGGTGAATAGCAAATTTGCCAAGTGAAATTGATGCAGGGGATGCAGTGTGGATACCATTGGATATTCTTGACAGCTGAATGTGGCAGGAGATGGAGAAGGTGAGGTAATCCACTCTGGACAATAATGTCATTTTCCATGTATGTGAATAGATTTTACTAAAAAGAGGCAATTTTTTATTTTTTGAATTTCTGAAACATATTTGCAGAGACCAGAACAAGAAAGGAACTCATTTATTATTTTGTTATAAAAAAGGCAACAAATATCACTCTTGTTATAACAAATATTATCTGGATTTTGGAAAGGAAACAAAGCACAAAAACTGAGAGGGTCTGGCCAGAATCCTGGGTTGAATTTCTTGATGACCACATTAATTGCACTGATGATTATCTGAGAGTTTTTGTAATATTTCAAGAGAAATGATAAGGTAACTCTCTTCACGTGGGATTTTTTATAGATTTTCTGACATATCACAGTTTAATTTTAATTTTCGTGTCAACATTAGTTCATAGAGAGTCATTTTTGAGTGAGTCTTCTTAACATTTCTTTTATCATATTACACGAATCTTTTGTCATCATTGACCCATTGTCAAATTGTTGTAAAGCTTTTGCCTTTCTGCTTTCTGAGATAAATTTAGGTGCAACCAATTGTATATCCTCCCTTATCTATCTCGCTCTTCACATGACACATGAGATGTATAACATGAACAAGTTTATACTCGGTTGAGATTTTGCACACAAAATGAGAGAAATTTAGGTATAACCGAACTTATATCCTCTTATGTTTAGTATCATTTTGGTATCTTTCTTTTCACATAATATATCACATGAGGAGAGAAATAGTCATATTGTCATGTATAATCAGTTGCACAGAATATTTTAACGTATAAAAGAGTGACCTTAAAGTTGGGAATTGAGTGTCACATCACTCTTTTTTCTGCTCCAGTCGGCACCGCTGATAATTACTGCCCATCTTATTTTTTCCATGTGGCCTGTTAGTGGTGATTTTTGGGTGCAAAAGTAATTAGACATTGTTTTGCTTCTCATGATTTGTCAACGGAGGGTCCAAATGGCAGTTTAAGAATGTTGCTTAAAGGGCAACAGAACTATAATCCTGTCTTAATTATCTTCAAAGATTGCCCACTTCAAACCTTGGAGTGCAATCCAAGAAGAAGCACTATTTAACTTTACCTATAAATGTTGCTTCTAAACAAACATTGTATTCCACCTGAATGTACCATGAAGTTGCCTGACTCTGTTGCTGCTTTCTTTCTGTTCCTACTGTGGACTTTCATGTTATTTGGTAATTTCGTCGAAACATACTTTCATGTTATTTGGTAATTTTGTCGAAACATAAAAGTCTGTTTAAGTTTTTAACAGTTTAGTTTTGCCACGGTAGTGAACTCTCGTTTCTCTTTCTGCACTACTTCTCTTGCAAAGGCTACAAAAAAATTGGGAGTACAACTGTACAAGGGAGAAAACGTGAATGCGAAAATCACTTTCTGTTTCTAGAGTAGATTCATATTTTTCAGTGTTAAATATGTTCTTGATCTTTATTGTATGATAGCATTGAATCAATATATTCTATTGCAGGACAGGGAATGGCACATACAGTTACATTTTACATACAGAATAAGTGCCCCTTCCCCATATGGCCAGCGACTGCCCCCAACACCGGACAGCCTGTGATAGCTGATGGCGGCTTCTTCCTCCCCGCCGGACATACCCAGCCCATCACTGCCCCGTGGTCATGGAGCGGTCGGATTTGGGCCCGAACAGGATGCGACTTTGTCTCCAACTGCAAGCCTGCTTGCGAAACAGGAGATTGTGGCGGACGATTAGCATGCAATGGACTAATAGGCAATCCACCGGTGACACTAGTGGAAGTTTCGCTTCAAGGCGACAAGGGCAAGCCAAATTTCTACGCTGTGAGCGTGGTTGATGGATATAATCTTCCGGTTGCAATCTCATCAAGGCCGGTGGCATCCAATTGCGCTGTCAGAGGGTGTTTGAAAGATTTGAAAACTTGGTGCCCCGATGAGCTGAAGGTTTTAAACGACGAAGGGGAAGTTGTGGCGTGCAAAAGCGCTTGCTTAGCGTTTGATACAGACTCGTTTTGTTGCCGGAATAAGTATGGAACCCCGGAAAAATGCAAGCCGAGTGTGTACTCGAAGATATTCAAAGATGCTTGCCCTTCGTATTACAGCTATGCTTATGATTCACCACCTCCATTGGTGACCTGCAAGGCAAGTGAGTATGTTATCACATTTTGTCCTGCAGGGTGGGGTGCTGCTGGCTATACCTCTGTGTAGGTAAAAGGCTAGTTTTGCACTTCATTTGTGGTAATCCACTTTTATATTTGAATTAAGAGTATTTTCATTGTAATAAGTATCAAGTTTATTTGCTTTTAGTTCTCATGGTTATGTTTATTTTCGTTGGATTCTCAATTTCTCCGAATTTTAAAAGGGAAAGACGTAGGAGTAGTCAAACAATTGTTCGAACTGTTCAACTTGACAAGACCAAGCCAAACCAAACCATTTTGAGCAGTTTGGTTCGAATTTTATGTTAAAGCAATGAAATCTTTTACGAACAAAACCAAACTAAGCGGTTTGGTTCTTATGGAATTTGACTCTTTGAAACTCACCTAAACAGAACTTAATTGTTGATATTACTTTTATTATTTTGTTAACACTTGCATTGAGTTTGTGTCGAAATTCTCCCCAACAGATTTTTGTTCACAAGCTCAATCACTTAAATCTCAACTGTTCACACATAAAGAAAAAAAGTGTGATTAAGCAAAATTATAAGTCGGTATGTGATTTGAAGGTTTAACTGAATCAAACGGAATCGTCCCCGGCCCACCAGTAGGTCATACTAGCTCAAAATATATGTTTTTGGGTTTCATTTGTAGACAAGTATAGAGATGGGCCTTTGCAATATGTACGTTGTAAGTGAATACAAGGCCCATTTATGTTTCAAAGCCCATATCAAGATCCAGAACCTTCGCATTAGGGTTTTAACACCTCCGCCGTTGCACTATAAAAATGCTCTCCTAGTCTCCTAGAGCTCCAAACCATCGTCTTCTTCCTCTTCCTGTCACTCTAGGGTTTCTCACCAACTGCACACAACCACACACTCTCTCCGCTGCCCCCTCTGCCTCCGCCGCCTCTCTCTCTTTATGTATGATTTAATTAGTTTGTTTTACTTCTCTAATTTTAGGTTTGTGATGTGGAAATTGCGAATCAGGTGATGAAGAAAATACTGCAACAATATGATGGATACGCTCCATTTTCCGTGATTCGTAGTATTTAAGTCTCTGATGATTTCCTTCCACTTCCTATTTTTTGTGTGATTTTTTTTTTCGTTTCATGAATTTCTCAAAAAAGAAAAAAAGAAAAAAAAGCAATGTAATTTGATATATTAGGGTTTTAGGTGTGATATGATGAGGAACTTATTGGTCCGTGTTTCTGATTTAACCGTGACCGACAACCCTTAACCATCTCTGATCGCTCTTCCAATTTTTACCAATTTCAAAATTTCGTTTAAAGTATTTGGTTTTAATTTTTTTTGTTTCTGTTTGAATTTTGTGTTGATCTTGCTCTGTGATTACGTGCCTGGAATTGGCAGTATACGCTATTCCGATTCAGAACATGAATGGATAACTCTCAAGAGAAATTATGAGAGCAATTAGTTTCTAATTGTTGTTTAATTTTTGTTTCCGGGGTTAATATTTATTTATTTTACAATATTCTGCTGTGATGATTTCTGAATTAATTCGCATGTCAGACTTCAGAGATTTTGTGAAAAAAAAATCAATGAGAATGAAAATTCAAATTATCTGAGCAGAATTATTATTTTTATTTATATTATGATTATTTTTTTAAATTAGAATTTTTTATTATTTTTTTAAATTATAATTTTTGTTTGAATGTGAAAAAAATGGATATCGATGATGACAAAATGTAAGGCTTGTTTCTCAAGAACATTCGCAGTGGCCGCCTAAGAGCTTTCGCCTTTCGCCGGGCTTGAGAGCTTATGCTGCTTTTTTCCTTCCTTGGATGTCTGAGATTGTTTTACTTCACAATTTATTTCCTCTTCAATTCCAGGCTCGGATAACAAGAGCTGACATTTTGCATAAATTTTTGCGCTCTCATCACTTTTTTTTGGTAAAAAAAAAAAAGGTTGTTGTAGGCTACATTCCGAGTAGGGTTTTACGGAAAGTTCTCCCTTTTTTATGATCAAACTCCTGTGCTCTCTGAGGATGGTACTCAGAAGAACTGCCCAACTTGTGGCCTAGCCAGTTTTTATACACTAGACCAAACCCCATTGGGTCGCACTCTCATCACTTGATAACTGCGAGAGACCGAGATTCGAACTCGGTATATAAGAAAAACTCATTTGTTATGCGCAGTTTAGGGTATAGCATTATCCGAACAAAGATGCCAAAGGTTTACAAGAAAGCCTACTTTGAGGCAAACAACCGAACAAACTACTAGGAAAGAGTAGTGAGGAGTTCACAATGATGCTGCATCTAATGCTAGAGCGTCATTCCTTGCACTACCATAATCACTTAGGGTGGGGCATGAAAGACTATAATTACACAGAACATGAACAAGAAAAGATGGGGATCGGTCGACCCAAATACAATCACATACTTCACCGTTAATTAGGCACGAGTAGTGACATACAAACCTAAATCCTGAAGAGATTGCAAAGAAAACACATCCAGTCCAAGTCGTCATTAGGTTTTACCACTGTTTGACTATACAGCACAACATTTGGTAGCAAATTTAACATCTAATTTAATAAAAGAATAATGTTTGGCTATTCAAATAGATGAGTATGAACTTTTACTCAAAACTCTTTGTGTTTGAATGACAGAATCATTTATATTATAAATCATATTGTAAAGATCTTTTTTGTAAAAAAATGAATTAAAATTAAGGTTGTTTTTGTTAACCTATTTTAGCAAATGCAAGCTGCTAGGGTTAGTTTTGATGTTTTTTTTTGTTTTGGGCTCAAAATTTGGTTTTAAGCTCTTTGGTTGCTTTGAAGGTCTTCTTTTTGTTTGTGTGAATGAATGTGGGCTTTTTCTAGTGTAATTGTTGTGTTCTAATAAAACAACTTTTCACTAAAAAAAATTGGATGGGATGGGTTGATGGGTAAAAGCATGAGTGTTTTTTCGGCTTATGAAGCATAGCAGATTTTGACTGTTTAACTTGGAATATGCGAAAATCTCTCTCCTCTCTCTTGGGACATGGGATAGCTAGCTTAGCTAATATGTAGCATTGAAGAATCGATTGCACTGCTCGCGACGACTCGACGGTGTTGCTTTCGACAATCCAAACAACGGTTCTCGCGACGAGACCTGGAGGCTGAAAAGCGGTCGCTGAAACGAAGAAGAGCGTCTGTTGAAAAGAAGATGATGAACAACAGCAAATTGAAGAAACGGATTGCTGCAAACAAAAAAAATGGCACAAGAAGAGAAGAAATTGAGCGGAAGAAGAACGGAGAGTCGGATACGGACTTGTAACTTGTGTGTATGGTTGAGTTAAATAACCCATCGTACTCCCTTACTTTGGATTTGTAGCCAATTCAATTCGTGTTACAATTTTTCACATCAAACATTGGTTGAGTTACAAGTCTAAATTAGTTTGAAACAACGTATCTCATTATGCCCACCAAACAGGGTCTTAGTGCTTTTAGGAAAAAGAAAAGAAAAGAGAGTAAGATTGTTAATATGAAAGTTATATTAATGGGAATTTTGACGAAAAACTCTTGGTACTGTTTATATTTTTACACTAAAAAATCAATCATGCTACTATTTATTTTACCATTTATTTTGCCCTTATTGTTAAAACTTAAAGATTTCAAATATTTTTCATTAATTTTCCTTATATTAATTGGTATTATTCATATCTCTAACGAGAAAATACATTTTTTTGGAAGTATGTATAAAGTTGTCTATGCTTTTTGCTGCTTTGAACACGATTTTTTTTTTTTCATTTACCAAACTTTTTATAATAATTTTCTTTAAAATAAAACTGTTATCCCAAACCACCCCCTGAATATCATCTAGTGTGCACCCAATTGTTTGTTTTTGTCAAACAGCTAATTTCATTAAAAATAACACTAATACATAATGAGAAAACTCCAAAACAATTTCCAACACTTAACTACAAGTCCATCCCAAAACAAAAAGAAAGTCCAAAAACAAATTCCCAACACTAAAGTTCAAGTCCATCCCAATACAAAAAATAAAGTCCAAAAGCAAATTCCTAACACTAAAGTACCAGTCAATCCCAATACAAAAAGAGTTCAAAATCAATTCCAAACACTAAAAATACAAGTCCATCCCAATACAAAAGAGAGTCCAAAAAAACATTATCCATCCTAAAAGAAAGTCCAAAAACAAATTCCCAACACTAAAGTACAAGTCCATCTCAATACAAAAGAAAAAGTCCAAAAACAATTCCCAACATTAAAAGTACAAAAAGAATTCCCGACACTAAGGTACCGTTTGGTACGTGGGACGGGACGAAATAGAGTGGGACAAGGCGTTCCGTCCCACGTTTGGTGTGCCAAAAACGGATGGAACGAGCTGTTCCACGGGACGAGTTTTGGGTGAATTTTCGTTCCACCTCACCCCCCTGAAACGACTCGTTCCACATCTGTGGAACACAAAATTATAACCTTTTCGTCTCCTTCTTCTTCCTTCTTGTTTCCATCTGAGGGCATCTTTGCTCCCGCTCCATTCCGTTCCGTCCTGTCCCGTCCCGTCTAATCCCATTCCGTTCCGTCCCGTCCCGTATGCATACCAAACGATACCTAAAAGTACAAGTCCATCCCAATACCAAAAAGGAAGGGAGTAGCATTTTTCCTCCTTTTTATTCTTCCCTTTTCTTTATTTCTTTCATATTTAAACTGTCACAATTAAGCTACATCAACATTCTATATTAATTTTTTATAGAAAAAGAAAGATAAAATGGAGAGTGTGAAAGAAGGAGAGGGAAGATGATGGAAATAAGAGAGGAGATTATCCTATTCCAAAAGGAAGTCCAAAAACAATTCCGAAAAGGGGTGTGCTATCCACACACTTCTTTTTACTTCTCACACACCCCTTGTTAATTTATGTCCGTTGATCTTTTTCAATTCATCCGATCTGACGGTTGAAAACTAAAAAAGTGTAGGAGAAGTAAAAAAGGGTGTGTGGATATCACACCCCTTCCCAAAACTAAAAGTACAAGTTTATCCCAATACAAAAGAAGGGGTGTGATATCCACACACCCCATTTTACTTTTCACACACTCTTCTATTTTTCGACTGTCGAATCGGATGAATTGAAGAAGATCAATGGACAAAAATTAAGAAATGGTGTGTGAGAAGTAATTTAGGGTGTGTGGATAGCACACCCCCAAAAGAATACAACATAACAACCCACAAAAGTGAACCCTTAACAATCCTTAGAGTATCACCAGTGAGGTGCTCTATATGGGGTTGGAAAAATGATGGATATATCATATTTTAGAGCTTGGAACAGTCTTTGGGGTTTTATACAAGAATCTCTCCCAATGAGGGACTATTTATTTTTGGGCTTTATATGGGGCTATATATATATATTTATGTAGTAATTGATTACGCGATAAATTTTTTTTTTTTAACTTTTCTTAAATTGACTTTTGGATGTGTTGTTTAAAAAAATTATGAACATTTCAACCTAAAAAAATTCAAATTCTAACAAAGTAAGATTTCATCACTTATTGAACCGTTGGATTAGTTTCCTTATCTCAATATTCTCTATTGATTTGTTTATCTAAAATCAGACAATATAATATTTTGTCTCATAACTAAATTGTAATGCCCTTGCAATTTAGGTATGTTGTTTGGTTATGTTTTTAGTTTATGTCTCTAAACTTCCAATGTCATTTTAATATGTAGTGTGTTTTTATTTGAAAATTAATAAAAGTAAGCCCTTTTAGTAGAACATTTTATGTCATTTTATGTCTTAACCATTAAACATACAAACAAAATGGAGGAAGACCTTTGGGACAAAAATATGTAAAGAAAAAAAAATAAAAGAAGAGTATAAGTGTATTCATAAATGAAGAGAGAGTGGCAAAATTTTTCTCACATGGGTATCTACTTTTCTCGTGGGACTCACTAGCATTTGGGGCTAGATGTAGCCTAATTTTTTGCTACCCAAAGAAAGAAGCTGCTAGCCAAGTGGTGGATATATGCACATTTTCTAGCTTAATGGGGATGAACTTTCTCATTAGGGCTTCAAATGTAGTAGTTTCATGGAGGATAAAGTCTCCATGGGATGTTCTTAGACTGCAAACCTTAGCTTTGGAAATGAACCAGCCTCATCCACTAGAATAGTTGCACCACCTTTGCCAAGCCACTGCCACTAGAAAGAACTAACGAACCGAAAAGATAAACGGAAAATTTGGGGGAGGGGGGGGGGGGGTGGTGGGCAAGCCAACCCGCGCTAAAAGCATGCACATAATTCTACCAAATAGTGCAAATTGAACTTTAGTAGCCACCGAAACCCAAAGCATGCTTCCTACCGAGATCCATGGAGAAAGCATTGAGGAGTCGAATAGCCAGAATAGGCAGTGTTCTAAAACTCGACCCAGGCCTTGGGCGACAGAGAACCACCGCGATTTAGGCCAAATCGTCGAACAAAATCAAGTAGGAGTTAGGAGCCCGCCTAGGTGCTCTCTAGGCGTTCTGAGCGGCCTAGGCGGCTATCCAATCGGTGGGTTTTTTGCAGACTCTATCAGTTTTGGTTGCCATCACATCCCTTTGGTTTGCTCGCTGTCGACAAGAGGAAGGGTGGGAGAGATAGGCGAGGTGGTGAAGCGATGAGAACGGTGGATTGCGAGCACATAGATAAGCTTGCAACTTTGTCAATGTGCTCGCAGAGCGGTGTGGAATTAAGAGAAGTAAGAAGACGACTGGTTTTCTGAGAAAAGGAAACTGAAATGGTAAGAGAGTGAGAGATTGATAAAAGATGGAGTTTTAGTGGCACGGGAAATGAAAGAAAAATGAATAAAATATAAACGGCTGGATTAAACCAAGACAAAGGCACAGTTCAAGAGTATTAAAAAAAATATTAAAATAATTGATAAAACCAAGACCAACTAAACAATTAATTTTTTTTAATGACAATTATTTTTATCCTCTCGCCCAGCCAACCAGCAAGTTCTAAAAAAACCCAAGTTCAACTTGACAATTAATTAATTAATTTTTAATTTGTGGTAATGTTTTATTATTTTTCTTGTTCTTTTTAAGTCTAGCTTATTATATAATAAAAATATATAATAAATTTACTTAAAATCGTCTGATCCATCTAACCGTCTAGGTGCTTGGTTCCGGATCGTCGTCCGACTAGCGCCTAACGTCTTTTAGAACCTTAAGAATAAGACCTTAAAAATAAGTGGATAGCAACTTGTTGCTAGAACAACAATTTGGAAAGAAAAGACATGAATCCCTTATTTGATATAATATCTGCAACAACTTGAGACAAAGCTCGGAGAAAATTAGGCAAGCTCAGAGGAAAACTACCAGAAATCAAGGGTTCAGAGGTAAACGGACGGAAGAAAGAGATGGAAAAGGGTACAAGGCTTGCCACTGAGTCCACCCAAAATGAAGGGCTGACGGCTAAAGCTAGGGTTTAGTTTGGGTTCAGGCGTTGGGCAAGATAGAAAAGCGAGAGAGAAAAAGCAAGATTTGAATATAGGGTTGTCCACTGATCCCACTTGTTGGGTTTTGTTATGGTTGGTTGCTCTTGGTTTTGTTGGATAGATTAAGGTTAACACAGATGGGTCTTCTAAACTTAATGGTCATGTGGATAATGTTGGTCTTTTTCGTGACTCCAATGATCTTTTTTTTTTAATTATTATGACTGTTTGTTTCTTCATCTTCTTATCCAAGTGCAATATTTGTTAAGATTGTTGTTGCGATAAAGGCAATTCAGATTGCGTTTGATAAAGAGTGGCATTACATTTGGTTTGAGACAGATTTAATGCATGTCGTTCACCTTCTATCAGCTTGCTCCATGAATGTCCTATGGTTTCTCAAAGTTTCTTGGGTAGTTGTTTATGGTACCGCTAACTTGTGCTTGCGTTTTTTGCATATTTCAAGGGAGGAAATTGGCACCTGATTTTGGTGCAATGAATAATAGTTTTATGTGGCGGGACTTGATACCTTATTTTGCAAAAGCGTCATATAGAAGAGATAGTGTTGGCTTCCTATCTTTCGCTCGAGGTACTTTTTGGATAAGGTTTGTAGATTGTTGCTTGGTTACAGTTCTTGGCAGCATTAAAGTTTTGTTTTCGAGGGGTTTCTACGTCCCCGCTCCCCCTTCTTGCCTTTTCTTGTGTTCTTCAAGTTTTAAGAGGTAGTCAAATTTTTGTTCCCTCTTCTTCTTGTGCTATGAGGGGTAATATTTTTGTCCTCTTGACTAAATGTAGCTTTACTTTTCCTTATCAACCCTCATACCACCGAGGTTTCATGAAAAAAAAAAGGTTTGTTTTATTTTCTTCTTGAATCATACATGTTTAATTACTCTTGTCACTTGACTAATAAGCTTTGGACCTTTGGTAATTACCCTTGATTATTAGGATTAGCTCCAGTAATATGTCATTTATTAATACGGTCCAGATTGTTTAGTGGTATTCATTTTTATTTGTTTAAAAATTTTAGGTTCGAATCTTTTGAATGACAAGTTTGTCATCAATTTGTTATGAACGAGACCATTGTAAGACTTAAAAGATTAAATCCCCCTTCCTTATGTAACTATATCAATTCTTCAACAAAAAAAAAAAAAAAATACAGATCCATCATATAAAATGTATTTTACTATTTTTATATGTATATATGTGGATGTACTTTTTTCTTAAGAAAAAACAAATTTGCCCATCTCACCCAACTTTGAATTCCACGTTACGTCCCTCGAAAGCCTCTTCTTTTCCATTATTATTTAGTTACGATAGTAACCTTCTTTTTTAATTCAATAAAATTCACCTTGTGCAACAAAGGCTTTTTTTAATTTTTATTTTTTTTTTAAGATAAAAGACTTTTTAGCAAAAATGATATTTGAGATTGGTATAACTCCTCACCTGATCTCTTAAATTTAAAATCAATTGCATTTGTCTATTATCAATCATTTTGGTTATTCTGTAAAAAAAATTCGTTTAAATAAGGAAAATACCCTAATTTTTTTTTTTTTTATCAAATCATTTTGCCCACTATTTATTAAATTGAAAGTATTGTTGTCAATTTGGTCGTTATTTAACAAAGATAATTTTACGAAAAAAACCAAAATAATTGATAGAGAACAAACTCAAAACCAACTGAAGAGCCATGTCAATTTCATAGGCTTTTTGTTAAAAAGCCCAAAAAGTAAAATGAATTGTAGTCTTTTAGTCAATGATGGTGGCCTACCATTGCAAAATCCCAGCAAACTTCCTCTTGCATTCCTTTAGTCAATGAATGTGGGTAATGTTAGAGAGATTCAAATTTTAAAATTAAATTTGCAAATCAAATAATGTGATTGTCGATGATTGAATTATGAACTAAGTGTTGATTAACATGCTTGTTTCTTATTGGTGACACATCATTTGATTTACAAATTTGATTTAAAAATTTAGTATCTTTAGCATTACTCGTTAATAAAATACTGTAAACAACAAAACTTATCTTCCAAGAAAAGAGCATCTCATCCACTCTATAAAACCATGTCTTTCCTTGTAGCTGAAACAAAAAAAAACGTAAACCTTCAAGAGATTCCAAAAACCCTTCCGACGAAAACAAAGATGATGGGAGAAATGTGGGCTCAAACGGGCTCCGTGATTGCGAGTGTGATGTTTGTTGCTGCCATATTCCAACAATACCTTCCTCGCCAACTTCGGTACCCGGTCGAAAGATACACTCGAAAATTAGTGAGCTTTGTCTACCCTTACATCCAAATCACCTTTGATGAATTCACCAATGATTTTCGCAAGCGAAGCGAAATCTATTCCACCATCCAGAGCTACCTCAGCGCGAAATGTTCCACCCGGGCTAAGCGGTTAAAAGCTCATGATGTCAAGGACAGCAAGTCTCTGGTCCTTGGCATGGATGACAATGAAGAAGTGACTGATGAATTTCAAGGCATTAAGCTTTTTTGGGTTTTGAGGAAACAACCGGTGAATCAGACTTCATTTTCTTTGAATCCTCAGGCTGATGAGAAGAAACATTATAGGCTGACGTTCCACAAACACCATCGAGATATCATCACGGGGTCTTACCTTGATCATGTGCTAAAAGAAGGGAAGGCGATATCGGTGAGCAACAGGCAACGAAAGCTCTACATTAACAATCCTGCACAGAATTGGCATTCCTACAGGGGGACAAAGTGGAGCCACGTAGTGTTTGAGCACCCGGCAACATTTGAAACGCTAGCAATGGACCCGAAAATGAAGGAGGAAATCATCAGTGACCTCATCAAGTTCAGCAAGGGAAAGACATACTATGAGAAAATCGGGAAGGCTTGGAAGCGGGGTTATCTCCTTTACGGGCCACCAGGCACTGGAAAGACTACCATGATTGCTGCCATGTCTAATCTCATGGATTATGATGTCTATGATCTTGAGTTAACGACGGTGAAGGACAACACTGAGCTGAGGAAGCTACTGATTGACACACCGAGTAAGTCTATAATTGTGATTGAGGACATTGATTGCTCGCTTGATCTTACAGGACAGCGAAAGAAGGAGAAGGATGAGGAGGACAAGGAAGAAAATAAGGATCCATTTCGAAAAATGAGGGAAGATCAAGAAAAGACACCGAGCAAGGTGACTCTTTCGGGGCTGCTAAACTTTATTGATGGGATTTGGTCAGCTTGTGGAGGGGAGAGGCTGATTGTGTTTACAGACTAATTATGTGGAGAAACTTGATCCTGCGCTCATTAGAAGAGGAAGGATGGACAAACACATAGAGTTGTCCTACTGCTGCTTCGAAGCATTCAAAGTGCTTGCCATGAATTATTTGGATTTGGATTCACATGAGTTGTTTGAAACGATTGCGCGTTTGTTGGGCGAAACCAGTATGACTCCTGCTGATGTCGCTGAGAACTTGATGCCTAAGTCTGTTATACAGGATGCTGAATCTTGTTTGAAGAGCTTGATCGAAGCTCTCGAGGCTGCGAAGGAGGAGGCAAGAGTGAAGGCCGAGGAAGAAGCAAAATCAAAGGCAGAGGAAGAGGCAAAACTGAAGATAGAGAAAGAAGAAAAAGAGAAAGACCAGTCTGCTAAAGTTGAAGAGAAATGTAATGGAACATAAATTGAAAAGTGAAGACAACAGAGTTAGCGCTTGAAGATGAACGAAAGAGAGAAAGACCAGTCCGAATAAATTTCAACCTCTCTTAAATTGTACTTTGTACAGTCTGAGTGTGTGTTTTTCCTTAATGTGTAATAACAAAATTAAAAAAAAAAAACCTAGTGCTAGATTACATGTTCAATTTAATTCCTTGAAGTGTACTTTTATCAAAATTTATGTTCAATTATGTTTTTTAATGTGTATTTTTATTTATCTCTTCACATTAAATTTTAATTTTATTAATATGCACATATTTAGTTCTTTAATTATAAATGAACATAAATGAGAAAATATTAAAAGAAATTTGTGATACAAAAACATATAAATACATAAGTGTACATAACTGTGCCGAAATATATAAAATTGATTTTTTTGTACTGAAATATTTGTACCTACATGATTGTTTTAATATATTATAATGAACCTAAATGCAAGTACCGAAATGTATTATTTTAATGTCAATACCAAAATGTATGTACCGAAATATAGTATATTGAATTAATGTACCTAAAAGTTAATACTCAAATGTGTGTACCAAAATGCATTATATTGAATTAATGTACCAATATGTTTGTATTGATGGATATACCAAAATATTCAAATATATTAATGTACCTAAATGAAGAACATACAAAATTGTTATTGGAATATATATTATAAAAAAATTAGTTGCCTAAATGTAGACATTAAAATATATTATGATGAATGAAATGAAAATGAAAATTAAATGTAATTAATACATTAAAATAGGAATAAAAAGATAAATAAAACATCAAAATATAACTAATAAATTAGCTATAGATGATTAAATGTACTGGGGACTAAAATTGGATTTTAATCTTACACAAGGTTATAGTCTAAAACTCATATTTTTTTAAAGATTAAAATGAATTTTTTTATGGTAATAATAAATTAATGCATGGCACATAAGCGTTTTCGATCATCAAGGGCATACGTAACCTGTGCCGCAAGGAATCGTTTAGAAAAAGGCTTTTTATGAAGAACACTTGATCTCTCTCTCTCTCTCTCTCTCTCTCCCTCTCTCTCTCGCGATATATATATATATATATCTCGATTAGAAAGCGCCGCGACCAGCGAAAGAAGATTTTGCACATCAGTTTCATCACCGGAAGAAAGCATGAGTCCAAATGGATCGAAGACAAAGCGCCGGCCTATACGTAAAATACTAAAAATAATGAAAAGAAGAGAAGAAAAGCCACGAAACAAGTCTGAACCTTCCAGGTTCACCATCCATGACACACATTGACATTAATACAATTCTCAGCAAATCTGGCAGCACGTCAGTGTCGATATTGTCTCAGCACAGTTCTGTTAGATGCGTCTTTCTGTGAGATGTGAGTATACGTCTTGCAGCGGACGTGCCTACTGCAATTGACAGTGACTTTTGCTCCTAATAAGTTAATTTGGTTGATTCAGAAACATCGTAGGCATAGTACACGAATAACATATTAGCAAGAAGTCGGGGAAACATGTGTGAAAGTCGATTGTTTCGGAGTAAAAGCAAGTTGAAATTGTGTATTTAGATCATATAATTTGAAATGTTTGTTCCAAGTGTGTGTACTTTGCTTTATATGCTGAATAACAGTTTGGTTTGGGTGATTATCTGCAGTTTCGTGTTAATTAAGAAGGAGGTTAAGTTTAATAAGTATCATTTTAAGAGCAATGCTTATTAATCTGGCAGTCGTAGTTAATTCGCAGTCAAGTAGGGAATGAAAACGTTGTGATTGCTACTAAATTTAGCTGATCGGTACAAGTTTAAAATAAACGTTTATTTTCTGTCCTAAATGTATTCATGTGTTGTTTCCCTTCTCGAACAGGTTCCCGTGCAAGCTGCGGTTGCTGCAGCTATTGCTTATGTTATTGTTGGACTGCCTCCACATCAAAGGTTTAGTCTCTCATCAAGCTCTGAAGAATTGAGCTCAATATATGGAAGCAGACATCTTGGTCAAAAAGTGCAGGAGATAGAGGAAAAATTCTATGAAGAGTTGCTACTGTATAATTATGTGTTGCGGCAGTTTCGACATCATGGACATGGGGTTGTGCTTTGTCAGCTATTTCCAGGCCAATGGTTTATAACTATTGCCCATTTGTTCTGTTGAGGTTTTTTTTTTAATGTTTATATTCATATGTTATTCATCTTTTGTGAGCATTCGTTCCAGGATATATTACGAAATTCTGAGAATTTTATTTAATTGAGCTTATGGTCGTTCAATAATTTTTTTTATTTCCAGAATCTTCTAATCCCATTGATGCAACGAGTCGAAGGGGAGTTGCGAGTTCCTGTTGCATTTTTTTAATTTCCAGAATCTTCTAATCTCTCTCTCTCTCTCTCTCTCTCTCTCTCTCTCTCTCTCTCTTTCTCCCCTGTTTTTCTATCCTGTTGCATTTGGGTTTTCCACTGTTTCTCTTTCTGTTGGTCTAATTTGAGGTGAAGTTTGAATTTTGGTTGAATTGGAATGTGGTTTTAATGGGTTTCCTTACATTTGTCGATTTGATTTTGTTAGGATTGGCATGTGGTTTTTCAAGCTTTTGCAACCACTTTGGGTCCGGCAAGGGTAATAATCTTACTCTTCATTCCATGAGCTTCATTTTGTATGCCCAGAAGAATTTGAATTGAAAACATGGAGTTTTAGGAAATGTTCTGGAATTTTCCCTATTTCCTCTGGTGCAATCTCTTTTTCTTTCTAATCTTTATTGAGTTTCTTTCAATATGTCACTTGTATAATTTATTCTTGATGTCAGATTTGGTGCGTTTGAGTTGGGGTTGCGAATGTCTTCCTGGCTTGAAAAATCTTCAATTTCCTTCTACTTATGTACAACTTTTGTTTATTTTCTATGCACAAGAAATATAAAGGAATAAAATGTTTTCTCTCTCTTTTTATTGTGTTTGGCATCAGGAGTATAACTATTTTGCTACTACATTGGAATTGGATTTTTGAAGGACCATTCTTATGCAAGTGTTTTCTTTGATTCTTATGCAGGAAGAAATAATTGGATTCTTTATATATCATCGCGTGCCTCTGTGAATTGTGTTGTGCATATATTAAGTTGTCTTCTCCCCAATTTTAAATATTTGGAAGTGACCCAAGAAGGGTTAAGATCTCTCTTAAGCTTCTTATGTAATAGTGTCCTGAATGCATATGTACGTTTGTTATATATAATGTAAAGAATATGTTATGTTCTGAATTTTTTTTATTTTTTTATTGTTGATATATACATGCAAACATTATAATGAAGAATGTGAATTATCAAGCGATAGATGCAGCCACCCATGATTACAGTGTATCATCTTTATTACTTTCAGATTTGAATTGTATTTTAAAGACACAAAGATACAATCTGTAGTGTGTTTCATTCATATTTTTAATTTCTACACTATAGTTGGAGTGCCAAAAATTTAAATTGGAATTTGTCAAAAACACTATATATGTCATCTGACTCTTTTTAGTGTTTGGGTTTGAAGCTGGTGTTTTTTTATTGTTTGCGTTTGAAGGGGGTATGTGACGTGCATGTTAGCAATTGACTCTCATCCCATTTCATTTCAAGAGAAGAATCCCAATGTCATTGGGTGCTTGAGTGGTATTTTTGTTTCCATTTTTCGTCTTTTTTATCATACTTTTTCGTATTAGTATTTTAAAATATTTTGTATGTTGTCACTCAGTTCAATATAAGAGGGTTTTTCAGGAACCGGATCACTTTCGGATCCAATAAAACTGAGCCTGCTAAGTAAGACATCCAGGCCGTTGTAATTTGATCAAATTATAACTTTTAGAGAATCCTTCTGTTTGTAGTCGTTGGATCAAATTTCAACGGCCTGGATGACCTACTCGCAGACTCAATTTTATTGGATCCGGAAGGGATCCAGTTCCGGTTTTTCATACTCAAGTCAAGATTGCAGGTTAGTGTTGGAGTATGTGGCCAAGTGGACAAGTGTCCAAAAGACCTTTCGGCTAAACAAAAGAAGGTGGACAACACCTTTCCTTGTTTTGGGGAGAATAAAAGGGAAAACACCCGTGGGTGTTGGCTAAAAGAAAAAGAAAAGTTGCTTTTGAGAGAGTGAGCTCATTTTTCGGTTTTGAAGAAAAACAAGAGAGAGGAAAGAGAGCTCATTTTCGGTGTGAAGAAGAAGGAGAGAAGAAGGAGCTCTTTTTGTAGAGAGCAAGGGAGAGTTGCAGAGAGCCTAAAAACAGAAGAAGAAGTTGTTGCTTCATTTGATTGGTAATCATCAACCAAAGTAATTGTTGTTGTAATAGCTTTGAACTATATGTATAGAGAAGAAATTATTCTTTATATTTTTTTCTCTATTTGTTTCTTTGGTGTGTGAGAGCTATTGGGTGTATTGGGCTTTTGGGTTGTGAGATTGTCAACACTTTGTAAACTCCCATTTGGTTGATAGTGGATTATTGGGTGAGCTCCTACTGCTCCGATGACGTACTCCAGTTACACTGACTGTGGAGGAACCTCGTTAAAATCTTTGTGTTTTTTATATTTTGTTCTTGCATTTTCATTTGATAAAATTTCCTGTGGGTTAGCTTGAGTTGGTTCCATTTAGTTTGGTGCTATCCTAGCACAACAATTGGTATCAGAGCACTGGTTGCTCTTGGGTACTGTCTAATTGCCAAAAAATGTCAGACGGGCAAGATGAGAATCCTTTTGGAAGCAGCTCCGGATTTGCAAGAACTACGGTGCAAAATGCAAAGTTCGAAGTTGAAAAGTTTGATGGCACAAACGACTTTGGGATGTGGCAATGTGAGTTCAAAGATGTGTTGGCTCAACAAGATCTACTTGCCGCTTTGGGAGAGAAGCCGGAAGCTATGTCGAAGCCGGAATGGGAGAAATTAAATTTGTGGGCTTGCTCTTCAATTCGGTTGTGCCTTGAAAAAACTCAGAAGTATTTTGTGATGCGGGAGACATTGGCAAGTGTGTTGTGGCAAAAATTGGAAGACAAGTATATGACGAAGAGTGCAGAGAACAGGCTACACTTGAAGAAAAAGCTCTACCGCTTCCAATACAAAGAAGGTACAAAAATGATTAGACACCTTGATGCTTTTAATAAGTTGATTGCCGACTTGTTAAATTTAGATGAGGATATTAAGGATGAAGATAAGGCCTTAATATTGTTGAATTCCTTGCCGGACTCTTATGAGCATTTTGTTACCACTATTATGCATGGTAAAGAAACTGTGAAATTTGAAGATGTGTCAAATGCCTTGATGAATTATGAAATGAGGCATAGAGATAAAAATCATGATAGTACCTCGGAAGCTTTATTTGTTAGAGGTAGATCATCGGAGAGAAGATCATCTTCTAGTAGGAAAAAATCACAGTCTCGACCTAGAGAAAACTCTAAAGGTAGAAAACCTTTGGAAAGGGATGAATGTGCCTTTTGTCGTAATAAGGGCCATTGGAAGAAAGATTGTCCTAAATTGAATACCAAAGGTAAAGAAAGTTCTGAAGCTAATGTTGCTGAAGTTGAAACAGATTTTCCTGATTTTGCTTTAACCACTTCCTCATCATTTGATTGTGCTACTAAGTGGATGTTGGATATGGGTTGTACTCATCATATGACTCCTCACAAGGATTGGTTTTCAAGCTTGAAAGAGTTTGATGGCGGTGTTGTGTTCATGGGAGATGACAATCCTTGCACAACGAAAGGGATTGGTATAGTTCGTTTGAAGTTGCATGATGGCATGGTTAAAGAGTTAACAGGTGTTCGGTATGTACCGAATTTGAAGAAAAATCTTATTTCTTTGGGAACTTTGGAAGCCAAGGGCTTCAGGTTTCATTCAGATGGGCAGACATTGAAGGTGACTTATGGTGCACTTGTTGTGATGAAAGCTCCTTGATGTGGCCATTTGTATTTATTGCAAGGAAGCACTGTGACAGGTGAAGCATCTGTAGTCTCAGAAAATATGGGCACATCCGATTCTGATACTACTAGATTGTGGCATATGAGATTAGGCCATGCCGGTGAGAAAGCTCTACAAGGGCTTGTGAAACAAGGTCTTCTAAAAGGTGCCACGACTTGTAAGCTTGATTTCTGTGAGCATTGTGTCTTGGGGAAGCAAACTAGAGTGAAGTTTGGTACTGTTGTACATCAGACGAAGGGCATTCTTGATTATGTGCATTCGGATGTTTGGGGTCCTACAAAGACTCCCTCTTTGAGTGGTAGACATTGGTTCGTGACCTTTGTTGATGATTATTCAAAAAGGTCTTGGGTCTACACTATGAAGCACAAGAGTGAGGTGTTGAGCATTTTCTTGGGTTGGAAGAAAATGGTTGAAAATCAGACTGGGAGAAAGATTAAGATTTTGAGATCGGATAATGGTGGTGAATACACATCCGACCCTTTCTTTAAAGTTTGCAAAGAGGAAGGGATTGTGAGACATTTTAGTGTTCGGGGAACTCCACAACAAAATGGAGTTGCAGAAAGATTGAATCGAACCTTGCTTGAGAAGGTTAGATGCATGTTGTCTCAGTCGAGTTTGAGCAAGTCGTTTTGGGCAGAGGCAGTTACTTATGCATGTCACATCATCAACCGATTACCCTCAGCTGTTGTTCAGGGTAAGACGCCAATGGAGGTATGGACTGGAAAACCTTCTACTGATTATGATTATATTCGTATTTTTGGTTCACCTGCTTATTTTCATGTAACTGAAAATAAACTTGATCCTAGAGCCAAAAAGGCTATCTTTCTTGGTTTTAGTAGTGGTGTCAAAGGTTACAGGTTATGGTGTCCGCAGATGAAGAAACTTGTAATCAGCAGAGATGTGACATTTGATGAAGAAAATATGTTCAGAGACTCTGAAAAGAATGTGAAAGATGTCCAACAGGTAGAGCTTGAGAAAGTTGCCTCTAGTACTTCAAATCCTATTTCCGCTGATGTCGAAGCCACTACAAGTGAAGAAGTGGGAGACCATGAGGATGTTGAAGAAGTTGAACTTGAAGATTCTATTCAAGTTGAAGAGCAAGTTTCACCTCAAGAGTCTATTGCCAAGAACAGAGGAAAAAGACAAATTACCAAGCCAGCTCGGTATAGTGACTATGTTGCTTTTGCTCTTCCTATTATCACTGATGAGATTCCATCCAATTTTGAGGAAGCCATTGAGAGTGAGGAAAATGAGAAGTGGTGCAATGACATGGGTGATGAGATGAATTCTCTCTTGAAGAACAAGACTTGGGAGTTAGCTAAATTGCCTAAGGGTAAGAAAGCTATTGCTTGTAAATGGGTGTATGCCAAGAAAGAAAATGCTGATGAGAAAAGCAATGTAAGATTCAAAGCAAGATTAGTTGCTAAAGGGTATGCACAAAAGGAAGGCATTGACTACAATGAAATTTTTTCTCCAGTTGTGAAGCACTCCTCAATTCGCATTATGTTAGCTCTTGTTGCACAATATGATCTTGAGCTTGTGCAACTCGATATGAAGACGACTTTCCTACATGGTGATTTGAATGAAGAGATCTATATGTGTCAACCGGATGGGTATAAAGTGAAAGGGAAAGAGAATTTGTTTTGCAAGTTGAAGAAATCACTTTATCGCTTGAAGCAATCTCCAAGACAATGGTATTTGAGGTTTGATAAATTTATGAGAGGCCAAAATTATTCTAGAAGTCAATATGATCATTGTGTGTACTTCAAGAAGTTGCAAGATGGGTCTTTCATTTATTTGTTGATATATGTTGATGATATGTTGATTACCTCAAATAATGTCGAAGAGATTGATAAATTGAAGAATCAAATGAAGAATGAGTTCGAGATAAAGGATCTTGGTGAAGCAAAGAAGATCCTTGGCATGGAGATAACTAGAGACAGAGAGAAGGGTCTGGTTTGTTTGAATCAAAGACAATACATTGAGAAGTTGATTCGGAAGTTTGGAGTTCATGATTCAACTAAACTGGTTAGTACCCCTTTGGCTCCTTATTTTAAATTGAGTTCTCTACAATGTCCTAAAGCTGATAAGGAGAATCTGCAAATGAAAAATATACCATATGCAAATTTGGTTGGTAGTTTGATGTATGCAATGGTATGCTCTAGACCAGATATTGCTCATACAGTTGGCATGGTGAGTCGATATATGCATAATCCTGGTAAAGAGCACTGGCAAGCAGCTAAGTGGATATTGAGGTATCTCCATGGTACTCAAGATGTTGGTTTATGCTTTGAGAGGGATGACTCTGGTATTAGTCATTTTGCTGTTGGTTATGTTGATTCAGATTATGCAGGTGATCTGGATGGAAGGAAGTCTACTACAGGCTATGTGTTTACTATGGCTAAAGGGCCAGTTTGTTGGAGGTCCATTTTGCAGTCGTCTGTTGCCTTGTCTACTACAGAGGCTGAATATATGGCAGTTGCTGAAACTATAAAAGAGGCCATTTGAATACATGGACTGATTAGAGATTTGGGGGTTGATCAGAAGCAGGTGAAGGTGCATTGTGATAGTCAGAGTGCCATTTATTTGGCTAAGTATCAGGTTCATCATGCGAGGACCAAGCACATAGATGTGCGTTATCACTTTGTTCGTGAAGTAGTTGGTGAAGGGGAGATCATTCTCCAGAAGATTCCAACTAAAGACAACCCCGCTGATATGTTGACTAAGGTTGTTGGTGTAGCCAAGTTTATTCATTGCTTGAACTTGGCTCACATTTTGCCTATATAAAGAATGCATTGAGCAGTAGGAGTTTTTTGAAGCAATTTTGCTTATCATGGCGTCTTTCGGAACTTGGCCAAGGTGGAGATTGTTGGAGTATGTGGCCAAGTGGACAAGTGTCCAAAAGACATTTCGGCTAAACAAAAGAAGGTGGACAACACCTTTCCTTATTTTGGGGAGAAAAAAAGGGAAAACACCCGTGGGTGTTGGCTAAAAGAAAAAGAAAAGTTGCTTTTGAGAGAGTGAGCTCATTTTTCGGTTTTGAAGAAAAACAAGAGAGAGGAAAGATAGCTCATTTTCGGTGTGAAGAAGAAGGAGAGAAGAAGGAGCTCTTTTTGCAGAGAGCAAGGGAGATTTGCAGAGAGCCTAAAAACATAAAAAGAAGTTGTTGCTTCATTTGATTGGTAATCATCAACCAAAGTAATTGTTGTTGTAATAGCTTTGAGCTATATGTATAGAGAAGAAATTATTCTTTATATTTCTTTCTCTATTTGTTTCTTTGGTGTATGAGAGCTATTGGGTGTATTGGGCTTTTGGGTTGTGAGATTGTCAACACTTTGTAAACTCCCATTTGGTTGATAGTGGATTATTGGGTGAGCTTCTACTGCTCCGAGGACGTACTCCAGTTACACTGACTGTGGAGGAACCTCGTTAAAATCTTTGTGTTTTTTATATTTTGTTCTTGCATTTTCATTTGATAAAATTTCCTGTGGGTTAGCTTGAGTTGGTTCCATTTAGTTTGGTGCTATCCTAGCACAACAGTTAGCATTCTATGATATTTTTGTAATTTTGTTCCGGATTTATTTTCCCATTGCTAGCAAAAGTTGTAATTCATATGTTAAAAAAGTAACCTCCACGTTCTACAAAGTTTTCCCTTTGCAAAGCAAAATTGCATCAGTTAGGATTTATTTCCAATCGAGTGGTTTTTTTTTTTTTTTTCCAGGAACGTAAAGCAAAATTGCTACCCTTAACCCCACCTCACAGTCATCCACCGCACAACAATACAAAAAAAAGGGCTGCAAAGTCACAAACACATGAAGAGAGAAGAGGACTTAAATTTCTAAATCCAATTTTGGATTTTATCTTTGATGTTGGCATAATCAATCAATATGATATTCTCTCTGTTTTCTTTTGTTTTTTATTGGTGTTCAATGCCAATTTTGGTTGGAACGTAAAGCAAGCAGGTGCAATCATTGATAAGTTTTGATAGGATGTAATCCCTTACTGCTTTTGGCTAATTTTGTGTTTAAAACGATTTAGCCAATTTTGATTAGGATGCAATTCGTTCATAGAAATTTTGCTTCTTTCTTTGTTCGTTCATTTAGAAAGTTTTGTAATTTTCTTAAGGAAATTCCTTAAATGATTGAAATTTGGCAGGACAAGAACAACAGTTAAAACTACAAAATACAGTTTTGTACTCAAGGTAAGAAATTTAAACTTTTTTGGTTATTGAAATCAGAGTATTGAATTACAGTTTCTGTTTAGATGCTTGGAGAGATAGGAAACTGCAATTTACTTTTGGATATGCTCATTAAGAAACTGCAGTTTACATTTAGATTTAATTCTTCACTGATGGTATGTTGCGATGAGGTTTAGTAAATTTCAATATTCTTCAATTCTTTTTAATCTGCAAAATCAAATAACTCATGGAATTTATGATACAATCAGTTTCCTTTCAGTTGAATTGAAATGATATTGATTGTGCTTTCCTTTTTATAGTTAGGTTGAAAAATCATATTAATAGATTCTTTATTTGGTTGGTCCGATTTGTAACATATGGGATTGTTTTGTTTGATGTTTGAATTGATCTTTTTTTTGTGTGAAATTATGATGGAATCGCAAATTTGTGAGGTATATCTTAGATTATTGGATGCATAGTCACCTTCCCACAACTATTACATCGTCTCTTGATTGGAAGAATTTTTATAATTTCCAGGATCTACGGTTGCAATGCTTTTGATGCAAACAATAAGGAGGATGCTATGACTCTTGTGGAGCTTCTTTGGCAGGGTAAGTTGAAGTTGCATATCATTTTTTTTTTTTCGTTCACTGAATTCATTATCTTGCTATCCTGTCAATTATCAGTGTCTAACAACTGGTGAAGTGTGTGAATAAATGTGTAGAAGTTTGAATTGTACAGATGAAAGTGAATTTTAACAACTCTAACTTAGATTTCTTATTAATTTCCTTCATTTGTGTTCGACTATTTTACCATTTTGGTATATAAGTACAACTATTGATAAAAAACCACATAAATTACCTAACGGTCGAGAAACTGTTTGTGTCAGAAGAACAAAATATGATGTAAAGCTCAAATTTTGGGCACTTAAAGATATGTTTTTTTTCAATTACAATTACTCAGCATGAAAGTTCAATTGGATTTGTTCTGGTCTCCAAGAATTTTTCTTTGTTTGGTTACTGGTTAATTTATGTGGCAGGAGTTTAGTTTTTGCTTTTTTGCCTATGTTTGTATGATTTGAAATGGATAGTTCAATTTGCTATATATAAATTTGCAGTCGAAGAGTTCGAGGGAAAGGTGAATTAGAAAACAATGGGGGGAAGAGTGATGGAGTTGAGTTGAGAGTTAACGGGGTATATTTGAAATTCTGTATGATGTGTAGCATTCCACATCGTTCAGGGGAGTGGATCCTATAAGCCTTATATCTATATTCTCATCTCTACCTAGCATGAGACCTTTTGGGAGCTCACTGGCTTCAGGTTCCGTAGGAACTCCGAAGTTAAACGAGTTCGCGCGAGAGCAATCCCAGGATTGGTGACCCACTAGGAAGTTCTCGTGTGAGTTCCCAGAAACAAAACCGTGAGGGCGCGGTCGGGGCCCAAAGAGGATAATATCATGCTACAGTGGAGTCAAGCCCAAAATGTGGTGGGGGCCCGGGCCGGGATATGACAATTTGGTATCTGAGATAATCCTTGGCCAGAAGTGTGCCAACAAGGACGTCGGGCCCCTAAAGGAGGTGGATTGTAACATCCCACATCGCCCAGGGGAGTGGATCTTGTAAGCCTTATATGTATATTCCCATATCTACCTAGCACGAGGCATTTTGGGAGCTCACTGGTTTCGGGTTCCGTAGGAACTCTGAAGTTAAGTGAGTTCGCGCGAGAGCAATCCCAGGATAGGTGATCCACTGAGAAGTTCTTGTGTGAGTTCCCAGAAACAAAATCGTGAGGGCGTGGTTGGGGCCCAAAGCAGACAATATCGTGTTACGGTGGAGTCGAGCTCAGGATGTGACGGGGGCCCGGCCTGGGATGTGACATGATGTCCCTGGTATTGTGAGATCATTGAGACTATTTGCTTGATTAATCACTAATTTGATATATTTAAAGTGTAACTTTTCTTTAAATCATTTTCCTTTTGTATTTTCATTGGATTCGTTTTATTTAAATATGTTAATTTATCCCCCTTTTTATATAATTTTGTGCAATGTGAATGTAGGTTATTCTCAATCTTCATATGGTGATTATTTGACGACTTCTACAAACTTGGCTACTCAGCCTTTGAAATATAGAGCTAAGGATAAGAGGAGCCAGATGAGCCAGAATTGGGCTTGTATAATTCTAAATTATTCGTTTAGTTATCCTTCTGGTAATTCATGATGGTGTTGAATTTATTCAGGTTAAATGTGTCATATTCATGCAGTTACGTCTAATACAGTTGATTCACACTGCAACGCGCGAGCGTATTTTCTAGTATATTCTATAGGGAGTTGTAATTGAAAAAATAGTTACATATTTGAGTACATGTATAATAAATCGAAAGTCAATAAGTACATAATTAAGTGTATGTAATAGAGTAATGCAAGTTTCAGAATTTCAGATTGAATTTAGAATATAAAATACATTCCAATTCCTATCCTTTTTTTTTTTTTTCGATTTCAAAAGTTTGAATTTGAATTGGACATAATCTTTGGAATATTTCAGCTCAAATCAGTCGGAATCAGATATTCCTATCAAGTTACACCTCTACTCACGCCAAAACCAAAACCCTTAAAACTTGTAAAGAAAAAAAACTCTTCCCACTCATCACTCACGCCAAAACCAAAATACTCGTTTCATTCAAACAACACGACTTACTACCTCCAAACCCTCAAAACCCGAACTCCATATGGAACCATTATTTTCAATATTTACTTGTGTTGCACGTTTGGAGAAATTTTGATTCGAGAAAATGTTCGACATACCAGGACAAGAAAGTTTGGTGACATTTCGGTGTCCATAAGCGGAAAATAAGCAGCACGTTTCGGTCAGCACTAACTGAGTGCAAACGAAAATATATTCTCTGAGCCGGACTACCATACAAGCTTCTGGTCTTGTCTACCGAACGCAGCTTTTACATTTGACAGCTGACTGCTGCAAACAACTGGTGCTACTTCAATACTTTTCCTGTTAATCTCTCTAACATAGAAAAAGTCTTAAATTTTAAGCTAGATGACATGATAGGTTTACGTTAATGGATGGCACTGACTTGGAAGTCTTTGGACGATCGTACTAGTGTCGATTCTCATAGCACTAAGGATAGCCTCGACAACACGGTTGTTATAGGTGACTCGATTATATGACAAGATTCTTACCTACAACCGGGTATAAATTTCCATAACTCGACAAACACTTACGCAGATATATCTCCAAAGGCACGGGAGTAGCTGTCATTAAACGAGGAAGATGTAGATGTTATTGGCCTTGATTTTGAGTGGTGAGGTGGACCATTGACTTGTAAGTCTTTTGTTTTTGTTTTTTTATCAGAGACTTGGAAATTTTCGTAACAGCAACATTATGGTCTACGATTCCATGTCCAAATCTTTCACCTCTAAGTGTTTCCATGACAGCGCCTAATTTGGAACATCTAAAAGAGGAGAAAATATGACGCGCCCCAACCCTGATATCCCCACATACTAGAGTAGGTAAGTGTTGGCCGACACCTAAGGGCGACGAAGCCATTTTAAACATGCATACAAGTAAAATAAGTAATTAGAAAGATTATGCCAAAGTAGGAACGTGTTCAGAGTATACAACTAAACAATGATAATATGAAGGAATTAGAATAAAAATGTATGAATAAAGGAATGAGACCTACACCAATTTTGATTTTGCTAGCGCCTACGCGTTCGTGATGACGAGTACTACGATAATACGCTAAGAAAAATAACCTTATGTGACATGACATGGCGGTCAACAAAAGTCAACATTTTTCCTCGAAGGGCTTTTTCGTAATTTCACGCTTTAAAATTATAAAAACTGTAATATTTAGGGACGAGTCGTTACAAAATCTCCTTTATATACATGGCATTTTTCTCTTTTAATACTGCAGATTCATCTTTTGTACTACAAATCATCCCATTGCACGCTCACATTTGAAATATGGGTTAGACTAGTGGTTTTGAGATTGACATAACTCCTCATCTAGTCTTTGAGATTTAAAATTGATAGAACTAGTACTTGAGTTTGTCCACGGTCAATCATTTTGATTACTTCGTGAAAAATGTTCGTTAATAAGGAAAATAGCCTCAACTTTTTTTTTCAAATCATTTTGACCTGTTATTTATTAAATTGAAGGTATTTTGTTATGTTGGTCCTTATTTAACAGAAATTTTCTTACAAAGAACAAAAATGATGACGGTGGACAAACTCACATACCACTTCTATTGATTTTAAATTTCAGATACTTAAGTGAGAAGTTTTATCAATTTTAGATATTATTTTGACTAAAAAGCCGAAAAAATGGCCTTTTGTAGTCCTTAGTGAATAATAGTGGGCTACCGTTGCAAAACCCCAGCAAACTTCCTCTTGCTTTCCTTCAGTCAATGGAATATTGTGAACAATGAAACTCATCAAACTTCCTGCTGCTTTCCTTTAGTCAACTTATCTTCCATGAAAAGAGCATCTCCTCCACTCTATATAAAACCATGTCTTTCCTTGTAGCAGAAACAGAAAAACCTAAACCTTCAAGAGATTCCTAAAACCCTTCCGACAAAAACGAAGATGATGGGAGAAATGTGGGCTCAAATGGGCTCGGTGATTGCGAGTGTCATGTTCGTTAATGCCATATTTCAACAATACCTTCCCCACCATCTTCGGTACCATGTAGAAAGATACACTCAAAAACTAGTGAGCTTTGTCTACCCTTACATCCAAATCTCCTTTGATGAATTCACCAATGATTTTCGCAATCGAAGTGAAATCTATTCCGCCATCCAGAGCTACCTCAGCGCGAAATCTTCCACCGGGGCTAAGCGTTTAAAAGCTCATGATGTCAAGGACAGCAAGTCTCTGGTCCTTGGCATGGATGACAATGAAGAAGTGACTGATGAATTTCAAGGCGTTAAGCTTTCATGGGTTTTGAGGAAACAAACGGTGAATCAGACTTCATTTTCTTTCTATCCTCAGGCTGATCAGAAGAAACATTATACGCTGACGTTCCACAGACGCCACAGAGATATCATCACGGGGTCTTACCTTGATCATGTGATTAAAGAAGGGAAAGCGACATTGGTGAGCAACAGGCAACGAAAGCTCTATATCAACAATCCTACACAGAATTGGTACTCCTACAGGGGGACAAAATGGAGCCATGTAGTGTTTGAGCACCCGGCATCATTTGAAACCCTAGCAATGGACCCGAAAAAGAAGGAGGAAATCGTCAATGACCTCATCAAGTTCAGAAACGGAAAGGAGTACTATGCGAAAATCGGGAAGCCTTGGAAGCGGGGTTATCTACTTTACGGGCCACCAGGCACTGGAAAGTCTACTATGATTGCTGCCATGTCTAATTTCATGGATTATGATGTCTATGATCTTGAGTTAACGATGGTGAAGGACAACACTGAACTGAGGAAGCTACTGATTGACACGCCGAGTAAGTCTATAATTGTGATTGAGGACATTGATTGCTCGCTTGATCTTACAGGACAGCGAAAGAAGAAGAAGGAGAAGGATGAGGAGGACAAGGAAGAAAATAAGGATCCAGTTCGAAAAATGAGGGAAGATCAAGAAAACACACAGAGCAAGGTGACTCTTTCGGGGCTGCTAAACTTTATCGATGGGATTTGGTCAGCTTGTGGAGGGGAGAGATTGATTGTGTTTACGACTAATTATGTGGAGAAACTTGATCCTGCGCTCATTAGAAGAGGAAGGATGGACAAACACATAGAGTTGTCCTACTGCTGCTTTGAAGCATTCAAAGTGCTTGCTAGGAATTATTTGGATTTGGATTCACATGAGTTGTTTGAAATGATTGCTCGTTTGTTGGGTGAAACCAATATGACTCCTGCTGATGTCGCTGAGAACTTGATGCCTAAGTCCGTTATACAGGATGCTGAATCTTGTTTGAAGAACTTGATCGAAGCTCTTGAGGCTGCGAAGGAGGAGGCAAGAGTGAAGGCTGAGGAAGAAGCAAAATCAAAGGCAGAGGAAGAGGCAAAACTGAAGGTAGAGAAAGAAGAAAGAAAGACCAGTCTGCCAAAAGTTGAAGAGAAATGCAATGGAAAACAAGTTGAAACGCGCGAAGAAAACAGAGTGAGCGCTTAAAGATGAACGAAAGAGAGTGAAATCATATGTATGAATTTCAACCTTTCTTAAATTGTATTTCGTGGAGTCTCATCAGTGTGTGTTTTTCCTTAATGTGTAATAAGAATCATTTCATGGGGCTGTATAAATTAATGTATGGAACGTAAGTGTTTCGATCATCAACGGCATAAGTAACCTGTACCGCAAGTAAAAAATGTCTATTTCTTTGAACAAGTTTAACTAAGTAACTCTCACCTGTGTTTTATCAAAATATCCTTAGTTAATTACGTTCTTTCGTATCTTATTAATTTTTTGTTTCTTAAAGTAAAATTTTCTCACTTAACGACTAATTGTATGTTACAAGAAACTAAGACTGATTGATCCACAGTAGACAGACATGATGATGATGGGAGAAATGTGGGTTCAACCGGACGCGGAGATTTGCTAGTGTGATGCTTCTTGCTTGTTTATGCAAAATTTCTGCATTTTTTACCATCGCTTTCGAGGCATAGAGACTGAATCCGCCCGCCATTGTAGAGGATCAGAATGCTTAGTATATTCATACAAAGTAATCAGTGTGGTGCTTCATGCTTGTTTACGCTAAATTTTACGTATTTTCCCTTCTCTAAGAAAAAATAATTTATGTAAAGCTATGAAGTATACATCATTTCTCAACAAAATACAGAGGCCAAACAAGAAAGCAAAGTCTAAACATGACTCCAGCAGACATGTTTGCTCATCTGGGATCCGAGTTGGCAGCTTGATGTTTGCGTGGGCTATCATCCCACAATACCTTCCTTACAGCCTTCGAAGCCAGACTAAGAAATACTTGTAAGACTAAACTTATCGAAAACTTAAGTTAAAAGATTAAGCTCATGAACCACAAATTTATACAAGCATTAAAATCACAATACAATAAACACAATAACAAGCTAACGCGTGAAAGCAGTAGAAGAAGAAGCCAAATCAGACTTCTAAACAGTGCACCTTCTCCTCTCTTGCAAAACCAAAAGTACTCAAACTAACAATAGGTCTTAGTTCAATATTGAGCGTATATTTTGTGAGAGCAGTGGCCACTATTTATTATAGATTAATCCTAATAATTCTCCTATTAGAAACACCATAGGATACCAACTATGAATCCAAATCATATCTGAATTACAATCCTACAAGAATTAGGATAGTTTTAAGCTTTCTAGCAAGACTTTTCTATGTCAATTGAAACACTACAACCGGCTATAATATTTAGTTTCATACTCATGTTCTAACAATACTCTCAAAGATTGGAGGGTTTCGTCTACCCTTACAACCAAATCACGTTCGATGAATTCATTGGAGAGCGTCTCAAGCGCCATGAACCTTACTCCTCCATTCAGAACTATCTAAGCTCCAAATCTTTGCACAAGCAAAGCGCCTAAAGGCCGACATAAAAAACCAACAGTCCCTTGCTTTTAGCCTGGATGACTATCAAGAGGTCGCCGACAATTTCCAAGGACGCAGTTTCTTGTGGGTTTCTGGGACAAACATGTTGAAAAGACAGACGTATTCTTTCTACCCTGTTGGTGAGAAAAGGTACTAAAAGCTCATTTCCATAAACGGCAGGGGGATCTCGTGATATGGCCATACTTGACTCACGTCTTGAAAGAGAGCAAGGCTATGAAGGTGGTAAACCGGCAAAGAAAGATTTATTCGAACAATGGTTCACATTGGAGCCATGTCGTGTTTGAGCACCCGCTACATTTCAGACACTTGCCATGGAGCCAGAGAAGAAGGACATTATTGACGACCTAATGGCATTCACCAAAGCAGAAAACTACTATGCAAGGATTGGAAGGGCATGGCGGCGGGGATATCTCCTTTACGGCCCTCCAGGTACTGGAAAGTCCACCACGATTTCTGCCATGACCGATCTTTTGGGCTATGATCTTTATGATCTTGAACTCACTACAGTTAAAGACAAAACTGAGCTGAGGGGGCTTCTGATTGAAACAACGAGCAAGTCTATTATTGTAATTGAAGACATTGATTGTTCACTTGATATTGCAGGACCGAGGAGGAAGAGAAAAGATAAAGGGGAAGAGGAGGAAGAGAAAGATCCAAGGGAGAAGCTTGCAGAACAAGAACGAGAAACCAAAACCAACCAGGTTAATATTTCCGGGTTTCTGATTTTTATTGATGGGCTATGGTCAGCTTGTCGCGGAGGGGGGATCATTGTCATCCCAACTAATCATGTGGAGCAACTCGATCCAGCACTTGTCCGGAAAGGAAGGATGTTGTACTGCAAGTTCGAAGCATTCAAGGTGCTGGCGGGGAACTACCTTAGACTTCAATCACACGATTTGTTTTCCACAATTGTACGCTGCCAGAGGAAACTGATAGGACTCCAGCTGATGTTGCAGAACCTTTGATGCCCAAGACAAATCCTTAGGATGCTTAAATCTGCCTACATAATATGATCGAAGCACTCGAAAAAGAAAAAGAGAATGGAAGGTTGAAAGCCGAGGAAGAAGGGAAAAGGAGAAATCATCACCTAAAGAGGAAGAAAATGATTGCGATACAGGATCATCTGATGAGCAATAAAAAGAGAGCAAGAAAATACGTTTAGTATTGGTTAAAACGCTTGTTTCCTAAAAGTTGTATGTATTATTCTAAAACCAAATTCCTCTCCTTTCGGAGGTATTTACTCATTCGAGTTGAAGAACATGGTGCCGAAATCTGATGTAGAGGATGTTGAGTTTTGTTTGAAGAACTTGATCGAAGCTCTTGAGGCTGCGTAGGAGGAGGCGAGAATCAAGGCTTAGGTAAAAACAAGCAAAAAGGCAGAGGAAGAAGAAAAATTGAAAGCTGAGAAAGAAGTGAAGTCGAAGGCAGTGGAAGAAGCAGATTCGAAAGCAGATAGTGAAATGTAACGGAACGTCAGCTTAGCTTCATAGGACCAAGTAAACTCTCATTCGTGCAACTTTTATCCGTGTTTTTTAGGAAAATAATTTATAATTTTCTCAATTAACAATTTAAAAAGGTCCATTGTCCCACCTAGTTCGTCGGTCTAACCAACGATCTGGGTGTGATCTATCAGCAGCGGCATTCTTCCTTGCTCATTCCTAGGAACTCGGTAACGTGACCAGTAAGTCAGCGAGCATTGAGGCAGGCAGACAAATATTATTAACTGCTTTCAGTCGGTAAGGAAAGGAAGGCTGATTTCACCGATTATCCTTACTTGACGCTTTGGACGAGTATTTCAAAACCTCAGTTCACTATCATTAAGGGAACTTCTTCGATTACCGCTTTGAGCCTTAAGGGTAATTGTCTGCAATTTCCATCAGAAGTGTAATTGGTTTCCTTTTTTTTCTTTGGCTTGCATGTAAGTTGCAATTTAACTGATTGATTACCAAACATTTGGGTTCATGATTTACTCTTGGACCATACTAAAAGGAAAGTACCAAGAAAGTATGTGTGTGATGCTGAACTGAAAGACGAGGATGACATCATTGCAATATGACGTCATAGAACTAATACATTTTCCAATTTTTGAAACAAAATAATAATTTCCATTTGGTTTTACTTTAACTTAACCTACTGAGCAAGTAATCGAGTCAATTTTTGGACCGGATTGTTTAAATGTATTCACACAGAATAATCAATGCCGACTCAACCAAAACCCCACTTCAATTAAATATATTTTAATTTTTAATTTAATCTCCACAAAATTATACAAATTCTCACTCAAACTAGTATATTGGACCAAGAACTTCAAGTTAAGGGAGTAATCCGGATTAATCTCATGAGATGGAAATGATTGAGATAGTGATCGAGTATGGATTCATTTTGTGTCTTGTCTTTTTTCTAGGGAAGTGAATCCTACAAATCGAGTGATTTGTCACGCTTCAGGCCAAGGAAAGATTGGCTATCCACCGATGTACCAGGCTGTTCGACCAAGGCGGCACACCCTTCAGGATGTTAACTTGACTTCTGTTAGGTACGTCTATCTTTGCAGACATGTTTGCAGTTGGTATATGGTCTCGTCACTTTAGCTAGATTAGATAAATGCATTTGGAGCAACATTCTGAAAGCTAGAATACATTACATGTGCTTATCATACTTATGCGGTATAGGGATTGAGATGAGGCATGGTGGGCAACGTCCACACCAATTCACTCCATTCTTCAAGAACGTTGACATTCTTATCTACTCCTAACGGTGGGAAGTCGAAGTGACAAACTACAAAATATAAGCAGTAAAGAGATAGCTTACAAGGACTCATAAGGATCTTGAAGAAGAATCCTAATTGACATAGATTCAAATCTTGATGAGAGGACCCATATTGGTAAAAGAGAAGTAGCAAGATTTCAAGATATGTTTATCCACTGATCCACTTGTTAGGTTTTGTTTTCTTTGATTGCTCTTGCTTTTGTTGGATGGATTAAGGTTAACACAAATGGGTTTTCTAAATAAATGGTCATGTGGATAGTGGTGGTGTTTTCCGTGACTCCAATGGTCCTTTAGGAGCGTTTTCCTCATCTTTGTATGCATTGAAATTTTGAAATTTCATGTTTACAATCTTCTTGTCCAAGTGCAATTGTTGATGAGATTGTTGTTGTGATCAAGGCAATTCAGATTGCATGAGATAAAGAGTGACAACAAGTTTGGTTAGAGACATATTCTATGCATGTCGTTCACCTTTTATCAACTCGCTTCAAGGATGTCCCATGGTTTCTCAAAGTTTCTTGGGCAAACTGTTTATGATATTGCTCACTTCCGCTTGCGTGTTTTGTATAATTTTAGGGAAGAAAATTGTTTGGCGGATGTTTTTACTAATTTTGGGGGAATGAATAGTAGTTTTACATGGCAGGACTTGAGACCTAATTTTGCAAATGCGTCTTATAGAAGAGACCGCATTGGCTTCCTGTCTTTCGTTCGAGGTAATTTTTTTTTTTATATGGTTTGTAGCTTGTCGCTTGGTTGCAGTTCGTGGCAGCATTTAAGTTTTGTTTTAGAGGAGTTCCTACATCCCCCTCTTTTCTTGTATTCTTCAAATTTTAAGAGGTGGTCAAGTTTTTGTTCCTTCATCGTCTTGTGTTCTAAGGGGGAAGATTTTTGCCCCTTGATTAGGTGTAACTTTACATTTTCTTATCAATAAAATTTTCTCATACGATCTAGGTTCCATGGAAAATAGAAGGTTTGTTTTATTTTCTTGGTTAATTGCTGGTCACTTGATTCATAAGCTCTGATTAATTACCCTTGATTATTAGGATAGAGCTTCAGTAATATGTCATTTAGTAATACGGTCTATTTCACTCCCCTTGTTTTGGAAGTTTTAAATTAGAATCTTTTGAATGAGACGAAGAACAAATAGAATTTGCTAAAAAAGCCGGCTAACGGGGGGTATTCTTGTCAAATTTGTCACCAATTTATTACACAAGAAAATTGTATGACGTAGATTAGATCCCCATTCTTTATGTAAATATATCAATTCTTCAATGAAAAAAAAAAAAATTCGTGACATAAAATGTAATTTTTAAATGTTATTTATGTTGATTTTAAAGAAAAAACAAATTTGTCCAGCTCACCCAACTTTGTCGTTACGTCCCTTCAGAACCTCTTCTTTTTCATGGCGGGCCGCCTTTGGAGAATCCCACCAAACTTCCTCTTGCTTTCCTTTAGTCAATTAAATATTGTAAACAACTGAAACTTATCTTCCAAGAAACGAGCATCTCCTCCCCTATATAAAACCATGTCTTTCATCGTAGCAGAAACGAAAAAAACTTAAACCTTCAAGAGCTTCCGAAAACCCTTCCGACGAAAACGAAGATGATGGGAGAAATGTGGGCTCAAACGGGCTCGGTGATTGCGAGTGTGATGTTTGTTGCTGCCATATTCCAACAGTACCTTCCTCCCCAACTTCGGTACCATGTCGAAAGATACACTAAAAAATTAGTGAGCTTTGTCTACCCTTACATCCAAATCTTCTTTGATGAATTCACCAATGATTTTCGCAAGCGAAGTGAAATCTATTCCGCCATCCAGAGCTACCTCAGCGCGAAGTCTTCCACCGGGGCTAAGCGGTTAAAAGCTCATGATGTCAAGGACAGCAAGTCTGTAGTCCTTGGCATGGATGACAATGAAGAAGTGACTGATGAATTTCAAGGCATTAATCTTTCATGGGCTTCGATGAAACGAACGAAGAATCAGACTTCATTTTCTTTCTATCCTCAGGCTGATGAGAAGAAACATTATACGCTGACGTTCCACAGACGCCATCGAGATATCATCACGGGGTCTTACCTTGATTATGTGATAAAAGAAGGGAAGGCGATATTGGTGAGCAACAGGCAACGAAAGCTCTATATCAACAATCCTACACAGAATTGGTACTCCTACAAGGGGACAAAGTGGAGCCATGTAGTGTTTGAGCACCCGGCATCATTTGAAACCCTAGCAATGGACCCGAAAAAGAAGGAAGAAATCGTCAATGACCTCATCAAGTTCAGAAAGGGAAAGGAGTACTATGAGAAAATCGGGAAGCCATGGAAGCGGGGTTATCTACTTTACGGGCCACCAGGCACTGGAAAGTCTACCATGATTGCTGCCATGTCTAATTTCATGGATTATGATGTCTATGATCTTGAGTTAACGACGGTGAAGGACAACACTGAGCTGAGGAAGCTACTGATTGACACGCCGAGTAAGTCTATACTTGTGATTGAGGACATTGATTGCTCGCTTGATCTTACAGGACAGCGAAAGAAGAAGAAGAACAAGGATGAGGAGGACAAAGAAGAAAAGGATCCAGTTCAAAAAAAGAAGGAAGATGAAGAAAACACACCGAGCAAGGTGACTCTTTCGGGGCTGCTAAACTTTATCGATGGGATTTGGTCAGCTTGCGGAGGGGAGAGACTGATCGTGTTCACTACTAATTATGTGGACAAACTTGATCCTGCGCTCATTAGAAGAGGAAGGATGGACAAACACATAGAATTGTCCTACTGCTGCTTCGAAGCATTCAAAGTGCTTGCTAGGAATTATTTGGATTTGGATTCACACGAGCTGTTTGAAACGATTGCGCGTTTGTTGGGCGAAACCAATATGACTCCTGCTGATGTCGCTGAGAACTTGATGCCTAAGTCTGTTATACAGGATGCTGAATCTTGTTTGAAGAGCTTGATCGAAGCTCTCGAGGCTGCGAAGGAGGAGGCAAGAATGAAGGCCGAGGAAGAAGCGAAATCAAAGGCAGAGGAAGCGGCAAAACTGTGATAGGTTGTATTATGTGCTTAGTGTGTAAATTAGAATGGTTAGGATTGTGACATGTGTCATATTGTTGGTTGATGTGCAAAGTTAGTTGACATATGTCATATTATTATTGGTTGATGGTGAATTTAGTTGGCATGTGTCATATTATGATTGGATGGTGTGTAAAGTTAGTTACAACTGTTTAAGATGGTATAACCTATTAATACCACTTTGGCTTGTAATTATTAGCGTGAAAGAAGTAATGAAAACTAGTTATCGAGCTCCCTCTCTTCCTCTCGAGTCTGCTCTCTCTTTACATTTCTGTTCTTGATTCTTCCATTGTTGACAAACTGAAAGGAATAGAAAGAAGAGAAAGAGAAAGACCAGTCTGCTAAAGTCGAAGAGAAGTGCAATGGAACATAAGTTGAAACGCGTGAAGAAATCGTAAGAAAAAGAGTGAAATTATCTGTATCTTTTTTTAAAAAGGGAACAAGCTGGTAGTTTCGCCACAGCAATCAACCTTTCGGGACCGGAAAGACTCACATAAGCATTTCAGTCTCCTTTCACCCGAGTGAAATTATCTGTACAGTCTGATCAGTGTGTGGTTTTCCTTTATATGTAATTAGAATCATTTTATGGGGTTGTAATAAATAAATAAATAAATGTATGGCACATAAGTTAACCTGTGCCGCAAGGAAATCGTTCAGAAAAAGCTTTTTATAAAGAACAATTGTGATCTCTACAGGCAGGAATTTCATCACCGGAAGAAAGCATGAGTCCAAATGAAAGACTAAAGTGCCGGCCTATACGTAAAACACTAAAAAAATGAAAAGAAGAGCGAAGGAAAGGCCACGAAACAAGTCCGAACCTTCCAGGTTCACCATCCATGACAGACATTGACATCACTCGGTAGCATATCGGTGTCGATATTGTCTCTGCATAGCTTTGTTAGATGCGTCATGTGAGTATACGTCCTGCAGCGGATGTGGTTAGTGGTTACTGCAATTGACAGTGACTTTTGCTCTTAATTTGGACGATCGTAGTATGAATAATATATTAGCAAGAAGTCGGGAAATTTACGGAGAAGGTCTCCTGGAAATTGTCATTCTGATTGCCAAAACTTAACCTTACCAAAATAAACTGGCCCTGACTATAAATAATGAGGAGTTGAAGCTATAAGCAAGTTATCCTACGTGTAAAATCCAATGGCCAAAGGTTCTCCACGTCATTTCTGTTTTGTATCATCCACGTGTTTGGCTTGAAAATTCGTCACTCATGAGGGAACATGTTGAGAATGAGTCTAACATTTATGGGAGAAGAGACCTTATATGGGCTTATAAAGAACTGAGCTAATTCTCATATTGCCAATTGTTTTTATGGTAGAACACATTTTCTTCGGATGTCAATAAAAGCTCACTAATGCAATTATCTCATAAAATATTTTCTAATTAATCTAACCGACACGTTCTCATTTATTGAAAATGCAAACTCACTTTTTTGTTTTCGTTCTCTAAAAACACTCCCAAAATACGTTATCAAACAAGCCTTAAACATCTTCGAGTACATGCTAGCTAAGCTTTAATTTGCAACTACTACCTTTTATTTCCTCTTTTTTTTTTATTATTATTTTTTTAATCTACAATATCTGTACCAAAGGTCTAAGTCAAAAACATGAAAAGCTTGCGGGTAGCAGAGCACAACAAGAACATGAGCCAGAAAGTTAAAAACCCCACAAGACACAAGTTCAACAACATTTATTGTCATTGATATATATTTTTGTTGAACTGTGAACAAGTTCCTGAGAAGAACTAGGTGGAAGTAAGTATACTATCTCTAGTTATTGATAATTTCTTTACTTACAAAACATTCATGTTCTTGATTTACTTTCTGAACAATTAAACGGCGTTTTCATTTCCGTTAATACAAGGAAAATACTTGTGTCTCTTTAAAAGCAGTCATTCTTACTTACAAATCACAATTTGATGTGCGTAAAAAAGTTTCCTTCAGTGTTTTTAATTGGATATTTATGCACATGTATTGAACTTTGATTTACAGGAAGGAGCTCCGAGAAAGTATACCAAAAAGAATGCGTATGATGGGAGAAATGTGGGCAAAATTAGGCTCGATGGTTGCGAGTGTGATGTTCATGAGTGCCGTATTTCGAGACTTCCTTCCGGTGCAACTTCGGAATCATGTCGAACTATACATCCATAAACTAGCGAACTTTTTCGACCCTTACGTGCAAATTACATTTGATGAGCACACCAATCAGTTTCGCAAGCGAAGTGAAGTCTATTCCGCCATCCAGAGCTATCTCAGCACCAAGTCTTCTGCCCGAGTGAGGCGGCTCAAGGCTCATGATGTCAAGAACAGCAAGTGTCTAGTCCTTAGCATGGATGACAACGAAGAAATCACCGATGAATTTCAAGGCATTACGTTTTCGTGGACTCTGGTGAAACGAATGGCGAACCAGACTTCATTTTCTATCTACCCTCAACCTAATGAGAAGAAATGTTATAAGCTGACGTTCCACAGACGCTATCGAGATATCCTTACGGGGTCTTACCTTGATCATGTGATAAAAGAGGGGAAGGCGATATCGGCAAGCAACAGGCAAAGAAAGCTTTACATCAACAATCCTGCAGAGGATTGGAATTCATACCGAGGGATGAAATGGAGTCACATTGTTTTTGAGCACCCGGCAACATTTGAAAGCCTAGCAATGGACCCGAAAAAGAAGGAAGAAATCATCAATGATCTCATCAAGTTCAGTAAGGGAAAAGAGTACTATGCAAAAATCGGGAAGGCATGGAAGCGGGGTTATCTCCTCTATGGGCCACCAGGAACTGGAAAGTCTACCATGATTGCTGCCATTTCTAACCTCATGAACTACGATGTCTATGATCTTGAACTAACGCAGGTTAAGGACAACACCGAGCTGAGGAAGCTTCTGATAGACACGCCGAGTAAGTCTATAATTGTGATTGAGGACATTGATTGCTCGCTTGATCTTACCGGACAGCGAAAGAAGAAAAAGGATGAGGAGGACAAGGAAGAAAAGGATTCAGTTCGGAAAAAGAGGGAAGATCAAGAAAACAAACCGAGCAAGGTGACTCTTTCGGGGCTGCTAAACGTTATCGATGGGATTTGGTCAGCTTGTGGAGGTGAGAGACTGATCGTGTTCACGACTAATTATGTGGACAAGCTCGATCCTGCACTCATCAGAAGAGGAAGGATGGACAAGAACATAGAATTGTCCTACTGCTGCTTTGGAGCGTTCAAGTTTCTTGCTAGGAATTATTTGGGTTTGGAGACGCACGAATTGTTTGAAAGGATTGGGCGTTTGTTGGGGGAAACGGATATGACACCTGCTGATGTTGCAGAGAATTTGATGCCGAAATCTGATGTAGAGGATGCTGAGTCTTGTTTGAAGAACTTGATCGAAGTTCTCGAGGCTGCGAAGGAGGAGGCAAAGATCAAGGCCGACGAAGAAGCTAAACAGAAGGCAGAGAACAAAATGAAATCGAAGGCAGAGGAAGACCAAAATTTGAATGCAGAGAAAGAAGCATAACCAAAGGCAGAGGAAGAAGAAGATTCGGAAGCACAGAAAGATGAGCTCGAAGTGAAACGGAACGGAACGTCAGCTTAGCTTGATAGGGAAAATGTCTATTTCTTCTAATAATTTTAACCTAGTAAAGTCTCATTTGTGCAACTAGTATCTGTGTTTTTTAGGAAAAATAAGCTTATAAGTTTCTCAATTAACAACTAATTGTCTGCAATTTCCATCAGAAGTGTGATTATTGTTTTTCTTTGGTTTGCATGTAAGTTGCAGTTAACTGATTGTTCAACAGCAGACGAACATGGCAGATGACTGGAGAAATATGGGTTCAGCTGGCCGCGGCGGTTGCCAGGGTGAAGCTTCATCGCTTGTTTCTGTTAAATTTCTACGCACTTTCCATATCGTTTTTGTGGTATGGCGACGAAACCACCAGGCAATGGTCGACGATCAGAATGCTTAATTTATTCACTAACCAATGCCAGTTAGAACTTATATGTGAGAAGTGACTCAAAACACCTAATAAAGATATGAAATAACATGACTATTAAGGAGATATAAAGTAATGAATGTTATACTGTTGATCAATGTATAATATAAGATGAGAAAACTATAAGTATTGTACAAAATGATGTAGAGGACAGTTATAAGGAGTTGGAAAACTGAAAGTAACTGCAACCATGATAGATGGAGCAGTTACATCCTTATAACAGGGTTTCGACCCCCTTTCTTGGGTAAGTTGTTGAGAATCAATGTCAATTGTAGGTGAAGTAGGTGGATGTTGTAGGTGAAGTAAGTGTGTGAGGTTGGTGAAGTAAGTGTGTGAGGTTGGTGAAGTAAGTGGAGGTTGTAGGTGAAGTAGGTGGATGTTGTAGGTGAAGTAAGTATGTGGTGTAGCTTTCATTTGGTTTGCTATAAATACCCAAGTCCTCAAGCATTGTATATCATCCAAGGAGAAACAAAGCCTAGAGCTAAATAAGAAAAGCTTTGCTAATTAGTTTGTTTTGTGAGCTTTCTTTAAGAGTGTGCTCTATTTTCTTCTTCTTGGGATCATTAGAGTTATCTTGTATACTCTTCTTATTCAACAATTGGTATCAGAGCCAAGTCGGTCAGGGATCGTTCTTGGTAGAGCATTGGTTGTAAAGTCTCTTGAAATTCCGAGTATGCTCTGTGGTTGCAGTTTTGACTGATCTTCCACATCAGAAAAAAAATTTCTTGAGATTATTGCTGGGGTTATCACAAACCTTGAGAGGGAGCTTCTTTGTGTCGAGAGTAGTGTATTACTCTGCACGGTAGTCACTCAAGCTTGTTCGGTGTAGTCAAAGTCTTGCCGATACGATGGGTGATCTTCAAGTTGTTGGAGGAATCAAGAAGCTCAACAACCAAAACTATAACACGTGGGCAACGTGTATAGAGTCTTACCTTCAAGGTCAAGACTTGTGGGAGGTTGTCGGTGGTAGTGAAGTTACACAACCGGCAGCGGAAGATATTAACGGCGTCTTGCGGAAGTGGAAAATTAAAGCAGGCAAATCAATGTTTGCCTTAAAGACCACAATAGAAGAAGAAATGTTGGAGCACATTCGGGATGCTAAAACGCCAAAGGAAGCATGGGACACTTTTGTTACACTCTTTTCGAAGAGAAACGATACAAAATTGCAACTTCTCGAGAATGAGCTGCTATCGATGGTACAACGCGACATGACGATTGCCCAGTACTTTCACAAGGTGAAGTCAATATGCCGCGAAATTTCAGAATTAGATCCAACAGCTCCTATTGGGGAAACCAGGATGAAGAGAATAATTATCCATGGTTTGAGACCCGAATATCGAGGGTTCATTGCCGCTATACAAGGATGGCCGACACAACCATCGCTTGTTGAGTTTGAAAATTTGCTTGCAA